>NC_089594.1:74372357-74563808 GCF_019320115.1 Miscanthus floridulus | reverse complement strand
TCCCCAGCCTCGAGGTCCGCGTTAGTGCTGTTGTCAGCAGAAATGGAGCTGCTGATGCTGCCGCGCAGAACCTCGACCTCCGCTGCCGCCGCACGCGCTGCATCCGCCGCCGCCGCAGCTTTCGCCTCCGCTCTGGCTGTTGCCAGCTCCGCCGCTGCCAGCTTCGACGCCCTTACCGCCGCCGCAACGGTCTCTGCTGCCGCTCGCTCGCGTTCCTCTGCCGCGGCAAGTTCGGCCTCCTGCCGACGCCGCGTGCTCGAGGCGACCGAACGCTGAGACTGTCCTGCGGACATGACGCGCTACCGGGGGGCTGCTGCGTGGGGAGAGGGCTGCTTCAGACGAGCTGCGCAGAGGAAGAGGAGTGAGCAGGAGCGGCCGGAGCGGCCGGAGCTGCTGCTGCTCCCAGCTGGGGCTGTTGCGATGCTGGAAAAGGAGATGAGCAGGAGATGCTCATGCTACAGGATAGTACGGCTCTAATATCAGTTGTTAGTCGCTGAATTCTTACTTTTGGTAGTAGCAGAATTCTTACTCTCATCGAGAGAGGATGACACTAGGAGTTTGGGTAATTTTTTTGTTTATTTCTCACACAAATGTCATGCCAACCTGAGGGGTTGGGGATACATATTTATAGGCTGCTAGTCAGCCAAGCATATGCCAAGATGCTAGATGCTAATATGCTGTCCTAAAACAGATGCTGTCCTAGATGCTAAGATGTTGTCTTAGCCAGTCAAGGATGCTGTCCTTGATGGGCAGCAAGACCACCATGCAGCCACAAGGACCATATGTTGCAGCCCCACAAAGACCAGCCAACACATAGACTTATCCCATCATACAAATCAGGTGCTCAAAACATTCTGAATGAACTAGTTTTAAACTAGCTTTGTTGACTGACTGTACCATCCAACGCAATCCCCCCACCTAGAATTGCAATAAAATAAGCAACACATTGGTTGAAATAAGTTTATTCAGAGTACATCGCATTCAGAGTTTCATGCTGGAGATTTGACAGGTTATATATGGAACACCAGTCACCTCCATCTCTTAGGAGTCAGAATCTGGATGGAAACAGCAAACGAACACTGGAAACACAAAAGCTCCGCAATCTTGACAGAACGAACAGCTCTGATCATGCCCAACTACACCGATCTCTACTGGATAATGTGGACGTCCATCGTCAGCATCTTGGTGTCCTTCCTCAGGTTGAAGAGGTAGATGTCGTCTGGTTTCAGCTTCTTGTCAGTCACAAACTTCCTCCAGCCTTCACCAAAGATCTGATGCCTCCCGTGCTTGGCCTGGAATTCAGGCTCCCATGCATCGTCCTTGCTGCGACCTGGGCACCGAAGCCTCATAGTCGTAGTCAGCTGGTTCTCGTCGCCACCTGGAAGATACTTTGTTGCATACTCTGAACCGATTCCCTGGTAACATATGGAAGATGTAAAAGAATTCGGTGATAATACAGGCACAGAAATAGGTTGCAGTGAATTGATCTGATCAAAGAGACCTTTCCAACTTTACTCACAAAATGTTGACATGGTGTGTCTGACTTGACTACCAAATGAACAAGAATAAACCTTCGGAAATGAAAAGCCAGTTTTCTTCTTTTACTTGTATATATATATATATAGCACCGCACAAGAGAGAAATGATGACTCACCAGAATGCACAGCCTGCTGTTAACATTGCTGTTCTTCATGACAGTCACATATACAGGGATCTCCGACTGGATAGCTCCAACTTTCTCTTCTACTTTACTCCTCTGTTCATCAGTTAGAGACGTTTTCCATGGGAGCATATATGGAGGCTTAGCAACCCCATGCCTAGGACTCTTGGCTGAAGGGACATATCCTGCAGAGAAGCCCATTCACAAACATGCATCGTCATCAGAGTCAGAGCATGTTCCCCCCATATATATATATATATATATATATATATAAATCTATAGGAAACACCAAATGCAATACTTATATAGTTATATATAACCTTGTGGCTGCAGGCGGCGGCTTTGTACAAGTGGATGATATATCAGTTTCACTCCCTTCTTGCTCTTTGATGATTGGAAAATGCAGTTATCACCTTCTTGCAACTTATTGTGGCGAATGAAGCCCATCCAGCCCGTAGAAACAGCACAGCGGTCATCGGTGGTTATGTCAAAATCGATGGTCCGTACCTTGCTACCATCAAGTTGACAGAGCTGGATGGTCCCATTTTCGTTTGTGAGGTGTTTAATGACATATTTCTTGGAGATGGGCTAGCAAAATGGTTTTAGAACTATATTAGTTTACAAACTTCGATTTGATCAGTGTAGGTGAAGGCTCGATACTCAAACATGAAGCACAAGTGAAGCATATCTTAAATGCATGAACACCTACTGACCAGAATTCCAGAAGCCAGAGTGTGAAGTGAAGGAGTGGTTCCACATAATGATTCAGTGAAACGGATGGAACCGTTACGCTCCCCCCTCCTCCGCCCCCCCCCCCGCCCCCGCACGCCGCCCCCCAGCCTAGATCCGCTGCCGCCGGCCGCGGCCCCCGGTCGCCGCGTGCTACAGCGCGCTCCCCTCCCCGCGGTCACCCTCCTCATCCCACTCGCATCGCCCGCGGTGGCTCACAGCCACAGATCGAGCCCGTCTCCCACCGTTCCCCACCCCGTGCGTCTCCTCCCCGCCGCCAGGTCGCCGTGTGGCCGAGTTTCCGCCTTGGCGCGCCTGCTGCTGGTGGCTGCGGGGCCGGACCTCCGCCTCGGCGCTACCACCGCGACTCCCGCTGCTGCTGCTGGTGGGTCGGACAAGACAGGAAGCACGTCGGCTAGGCGCGTCAAGTTCGCCTCCCCCCTCTGCAACCGGCCGGTGAGGTGTTACTACTCCGCCAGCGCTACGCCTACCAAATCTTGCCTCAGATCCGCTGCAGTAGGGCATGGCTCTCAATCCACCGGGCATTCAACTCCTCCACTCCAGTCTGCAATGCCCTGCCTTCAAGGGGATTTCCCCTACCGAGGGGGCGGCTCAGGGCTGTCACCAGGGCATGGCAGCAGGCCGGTGGGGCGCATTCACGCGCGAGCCTCGCGTTAGAAGACGAAGACGGATGGTCAATGGTGCGCCTGAGACGCTGGTGGCGTCTCCCCGAGTTCAAAAGCACGACGCATTCAACACCCTCAACCACCCAGGTCAAATCGGCGCGCCACCACCACCACAGCGACGAACTGCAGCGGCGCTTGAGAGGTAAATGCTTTCGTTGTCTCTCCCCTGGCCACGCTGCGGCGGACTGCAGGGACCCGGTGCGCTGCTTCTCTTGTGGCCGCTGGGGGCATAAAAGTTATGCGTGCAATGGCAGACCATCAGCCTCTAGGCAGCAACCCCCCCCCCCCCCCGCCCGCCCGCCCAAGACTGCTCCTCCACCCCTCGACGACACCAACTTCCCACCTCTACGTTCGAGCGCGATGGCCAGGCCTGGGGACCCCTCTGTCCGTCCCCTGGACACCTGTGTCGTGGCCTTCTCCGTTGAGAGCATGGACCATGAGCTCGATCGCCTCTCCATGCATGGCATGGTGGCATGGCTGGGGTGAACCGCCCGGTGGTGGGGCCTGAGGTCATCAAGAGGGCCATTTGCCACCAGTTTCTGGTCCGTTCGGAGGATGTCACCGTCGTCAGGCACGTACCCGAGGACTTCTTCATCGACTTCAAGCACCGCCACCACCGCGATGAGGCCGTGGCGCAGGGGACTTTCCCCTATCGCAACCTCGACATCCACACAAGGTCGTGGCAGCTGGTCACGCACGGCGACATCTGCGACCTCAAGTTCCGCATTCGCCTATGCATGGAGGGCATCCCCCTCCATGCTTGGAACGAGAGCATCGCCAAGAGGGCAGTCGCCAGAGCTTACGACCTTGACTACGTTGAGAAGTCTTCGCTAGACCGTGCTGACACCAGGGCACTCTGTGTCTAGGCCTAGACACACAACCCGTCCGACATTCCGAAGGTAACCTGGCTGACCTTGTCGTGCAGGAAAGCCGAGTTCCATAGTTCGCAACCTGCTCGTGGACGCCGGGGACTCACCTTCAGGGTGCTGGTGCACCTTGATCTGGTGGAGGACCCTCCAGACAGAGACGAGCGTGTTGCTGCTCCCCGAGTGTACACGTGGGACTATGGAGTCGTTGATGGAGAAAGGACGCCACGCGACCGCCACGACCCTCCGCCTGCTGACATCCACGGCAGCCATCGCGACGATGACAACGCCTGTCGTGGACGCCGTGAACGCCAGGGTGACAACTGGTACTTGCGGCTCACCCGCAGCCTTTCGCGGGCGCCCAAGGACCACGAGCGGGAGCGCTCGGAGTCCAGGCACGGAGGCTGTCGACACCGGAGCCCAGAACATGGAGGTCGTCGACACCCACTGCACGACGTCGCTGCTGGCCACGGTGCTCGCCAAGCTGCCCTAGGCGACGCTGCAGGCGCAAACATGAGGGCTCGGCAGTAGCTCACCAGGCCCGCTGCCCCCGGCCGCCAGGTGGATGTTCATCGTGGAGCCAGGGGCCGGAGCAGGGAACGGATGCCCCACTGGAGGCCGCACAGGCGTGCGCGTTCGGAGCTGAGGACCGTGACGACGTGTTTAGAATCCCTGTCGCCACGCCTGCGCTGCAATTCACCTGATTTTAGCGGTGGCGACGGCAACAACCACCACCCATCACCAAGTCCTCCCAAGGTGCGTGCTAACCACAATAATTCCGAAGAGCTGCCTTTCATCCCTTCGGTCTCACCTCCTCCAACCTGCGAGCCAAACGTCCCACCTGATACCGCAGCGCTTAGCGAGGCCGCACCACTGTGCAACTCTTCATCGGAACCGCTGACGGTCACTTTATCTCCATCTTGCCTGAATGAACTGCAGGTTCCTCCCGTCGGCGACCGGGACATTGCGACGCAGCAGCGCTCCCACCTCGCTGCAGAACGTCGCTTCCGCATGGGCTAGGTCTACTCCAGGCGGCCATATGTTCCCCACAGGCACCGGAACCACACACAACAGGCCGAAGGCACCCAGGTGGTGTGTTTCCGCCCTAGACTTGTCTACTCCAGACGTTGTGCCCAAGCTTCGGCAAGCACCTACTCTCGCCGTCCATGCATGACAATTGACCTCCAGCACCAACAGCCGGAGCACACCAATGACACTCTAGAGGTGAATGACGCTGGCCAAAGCACTACTGTCAACACAGTGGCGGTGTCAGATTTCCTATAGGGGATCTCACAGCCTCTGCCTACACCCATCTTGTAGGTCCCGGTGCGCCAGCCCAGCCCGCCACAACGACGCAAGAGGCCCCTGGTCCTGGCACGTAGGAGCGTCCATATAGCTGCCATGAACTGGCCAAGGGGTGACACTCAGGCGAAGGCCAGGCAAGTGCTCATGAAAAGGCTTGGCATCCTCGACGTGGAAGGACTCAGCCATGACGATGCGTTGTTGCGCTACTTCAGCCTGTTCAGGGGACCACTCACCGACGACACCATGAAGAAGCTGACAGCGTTGTGTGGCCTCGATGCTGTGGCAGCGCTGCCCGCTATGCACGCCTAGATAGCTGCTGTCGTGCATGGGTAGAGCATTGTAATAATGTTAGTAATCGATCACTACTCCAGGAGCTCCGCATCTTTTGTGAGCGTCTAGTCATGGTGCTTGCGTGGGGCGACAGCCAGAGGCCTACAGTCGCCTCCCCACCGCACTGCAACGACCCTTCATCTGGTAGTTAGCTATAACAAAAACTCGGTGAGTAATAAATGCTTGCTTTGTATCACTAAGCCGACAGCCACTGGCTTTCAGATGCATCGGCCACTCCAATTTGATGCTTTTATGACCATGTGCCTCTGTGTGTTTATCTTTGTGCTCATCGCCAGTGCCACAGCCCTAGATGGCTTCCTACTTGTCTCCCTCCAAGGAATAACCTTAAATAGGGGCCCATTGGTTTCCATATGGCACATCTGAATTGTCAATTACTTAACTAGAACGTCAGGGGTTTGAATGACGGCGCCTAGCAAGACTCGGTCAGTGAGTTAGTGAGAACTACTGGTGCCACCATCGTTTGTCTACAAGAAACAAATATGCAAGTTATGGATCATAATGTGGTGCGCCGAACAGTCGGAGCGTGTTGACACCGTTTTTTGCACGTGTCAAAATGATCAGAGTGGGCTAATCGGCAGGAGGAAAGTTACTGTATACACTGACAGCCGATGAAAATCAGCTTGTAAAGATGGTTGCCGATGAATGGTGGTGATCGATGGAGAGGTTGATTTAGACTCGGGCGTTGCCGATAAGGTTGGAAATGTTATTGTCGATGCCGATGAAGGAAGGCTTGAAGACTACTGCCGATGGAACAGGAAGTATGTCGATAGAGAGGAGGTCGGTGAGATTTCCATCATAATCAAGGCGGACAGGGAAATAGATAGGAGTTGATTTCCTTTTCTATATTTGTTAGAGTATGATTCATGTAAGAGTCGCATGTTTCCTTAGATATGGTCTTGGTGTCCTAGTTGTGTTTGGTTATGTCTTTTTAGATCAGGGTATAAATATAGATTGAGGGGCAATGTAATAGATATATCAATCAATATCAAAACCAATTTTTACTACTATTTACATCTACTTACTTTTCGGCGACTTCGTCAATTTGCATGTTTTTTTCCTTTTTTACGAGTTCTCATTGATTCGGCGAGTTGCATAGCTTCAGTGTGACCTTCGGCGATTCTCGAGTTCCGTGTGAGTACCTCTTGGCCGTGACTTCTGGGCGTATCGCTGTTGTCAGGACCAAAGTGCTCGTATCTTCATCCTTGTCGATTAACAGGTCAAATCGACTGGCACGCTTTGGATATCGATTCGGGTATTAGCCCTTTGTGTTTGCAGATCCACTCTTGCATCAACACATCTTTTGGCACGCTCGGTGGGACCAATCAATCCGATCAATATGTTCAATTCCGAGATCGATTCGGGGAACATTATCGCGGTATCAGAAGAAGATCTTAAGGAAGAGCAGAGGTAGGCTATGGAAAAGGCTGTAGAAGAATACAGGCAGCTTTGTCTGAAATCGTTTAGCCTGAACAAGAGTGGACAAGTCATCCAAAAGCAAGATTTGTCGTTGCCTCGACAGGTTACCTTTGACTCCAATCCTGGTAAACTTCAAGAGATGGTTAATTCTGTAGTAAATCATGCTTTGATTAATCATTCCAATGTACTGTCCAATACTGTTCATAATGCTGTGGTTCGAACTCTCAAAGAAGGACAAGCGTCACCGCATTACGTTGGGCCTGCCTATCACCAACCAGAGCTGGCATCTGTCAATACTCCATCGGCTCCCTCGGCCGTTGTGGGTGCAGAAGTTACTTCTCCTCCAGTGTCGGCAGGCTTACCTAATATTCAATCTACACCGATACGATCAGATCCGGTACTACCAGGAGGACGAGTTCAGCTTAATACAGATCTAGCGGCATCAACTATGTCAGGCCATGTGTCTCAGAATAGCCAGATTCCTGCAAATTGGTGGGGATATGGTATGCCTCCGGAGTCATTTGCTTTCAATCCTGGGTTACCTCAAGTGTTTGATGCAGTAGGAAAAGCTCCTATACCATCGGCTGTTTCGCCGATGGCTCAAGTGCCTCAATATGCCACAGCAACTACTGTGCAACCAACTCCAGGAGGTTTCCAGATGCCTTTGGTTCAAACACCCAATTCAAGTCCATCGGCAAGCTTACTGCCGATGCAGCAGAAAGCCCCTGTTATGAGTCAAACTGGGGTTCAGCTCATGCCTCAAGCTGGTTATAATTATCCAGTAATGTCAGCAAATTATCAGCCATCGGTAAGTTTTGTGCCGATAATTCTAATAATGGTTGGTCAGGACAGTTACCTGTTCAACATACAGTTCAGCAAAATCAGCAGGTTGCAGGGATTCAACAAGGTCATGTGCAAGCTGGTTTCCAGAATCAAGCATCGGTAGCTCAGCCGATGAATCCTTTCCAACAGGTTAATGGACCACAAGTAACGGCAAATATGCCGATTGCTGGAGATTGTGGGCCACAAAGATATGTGGAGGGATATCAGCAGGCACCTCCCGTAGAAATTCAGCCAGTCCATCAGTAGGAGGCTGATGCTTTTTGGGCTGATAAGATAGCAGAGATTATGAAGGATCAGTTTGGAATAAAACCCAAGGTCAATACTTATTCTTATCGAACTCCATACCCTCCTGCATATGATTTAATTCCTCTCCCAAATCGGTACAAGGTACCAGATTTCACTAAATTCTCTGGGCAAGATGATACATCAACAATGGAACACGTCAATCGCTTCATTATTCAATGTGGAGAGGCAGCTAGCAGAGATGAATTAAGAGTTCGATTATTTTCATCATCTTTGTCTGGATCAGCATTTACATGGTTCATTTCATTACCACCAAATTCTATTATTACTTGGGTTGATCTAGAAAAACAATTTCATAGGTATTTCTTTGCTGGAATCCAAGAAAAGAAGCTTACCGATTTAGTAAAATTGAGACAGCGTAATGATGAATCGGTGGAAAGCTTTGTGCAAAGGCTACGAGATGTAAAAAATAAGTGCTATAGTCTGGTGCTGGATGATCGGCAGCTTGCCGATCTGGCTTTCCAAGGGTTATTGCCACATCTTAAAGACAGATATGCTTCTCAGGAGTTTGAAAGCCTCAGTCATCTTGTGCAAAGGATCTTTGATCAAGATACTAGGGTTTTTGAGCCTAAAAAGAATTGGAGTAAAAAAGTATCATTTGTTGAAGAAATAGGAGATTCTGATTTTGATGAAGAACTAGTTATCGGCTTAGCTGAGTGGGTTAAGAATAAAAAGCCGATATCTTATCTCTTTGGTCAGAAAGAACCAGAAAAGTTTACCTTTGATATCACCAAGGCCGACAAGATATTTGATCTTCTGCTTCAAGAGGGCCAAATTAAGCTGTCACCTAATCATGTGATCCCATCGGCAGAAGAGTTAAAGAAGATCTTGTACTGCAAATGGCATAATGCAACTTCACACAATACAAATGAGTGAACGGTGTTTAGGCAATAGTTACAATCGGCTATTGAATCTGGGAGAATTAAGTTTGGTACTTCCAAGGCCCAGAAGCCGATGAAAATTGATCAACACCCTTTTCCAGCAAATATGTTGGAGGCCAAAGGGAAGACCAAGGTATTGACGTTAGAAGCTGCTGAGAAGAACGCATCAGTAGATCCCCAACATCGGATAACTACCGATGATGCAAAAAGTAAGGGTTTGCTGGGAGAAAGCAGTAGTTCCAAAAACCCTCCTCGACCTGGCATTGTGATTACCCATCGAAGGCAGCAAGAGGATTGGCGTCAGCATAAGGACCGATATCGACAACAGCAAGAAGAGAGACGTCGGGAAGAATGGTATCGGCATAAAAATCATTGGAGGTGCCCGTTTTTCATCCATTGTTGGGAAGAAGGTATTAAATTGCTAACTGTTGCAAATTGCCCTGAGTGCAATGGTTATTATGGGGTCAATCGGTCAGAAAGGAGGTTTCAACCTGGCAATCAGGGTTTATTTATCAATGAGCCGATCAGAGGCAGAGCGTCAGTGCATGATCGGCTGGGGGGCAGACTTAGTGTACATGAAAGGCTTGGTAAACGCGCTGGATATTTTCCAAGGAATCAAGAGGAGCTTGAGGAAATGGCAAACGCAAGAGTTCCTGATGAAGAAATATTCTACAGGGACCCTAATATACGCCATGTAGAATCAACTGGGACCTGTTATCAGCCGGTTTGGAAAACCAAGTTTCCTAGATGGTGCCCGGAGGGTCTAACAAAGACACAGAAAAGAAGGATGCAACGTGAGCATCAAGAGGATTTATACCGAGAGGAAAATTCCTCCAATGAGAGGTCCGGTCATTAGCAGTGGTAGGTAAAACACAAAAATAAGGGTCCATCGGCGGATGTTAATATGGTATTCATGTTGCCGATGGAGTTTTTGGCACTATCTGATAATGAGGACGAAGTTGTTCTCTCTGATCAAGTAGCTCAGTTGACACTAGATCCAATGATGGCTGTTTTTGAGAAACCTACTGATGACGAGAGACAGCATCTTAAAGCTTTGTTTGTAAAAGGCAGAGTTGATGGGCAGCCTGTATCTAAGACACTTATCGACGGAGGGGCTGCGATTAATATTATGCCTTATGTGATGTATCGGAAACTTGGTAAGGGAGATCAAGACTTGACCAAAACCGATATGATGCTGAAGGATTTTGAAGGCAATGTGTCACCGGCTAAAGGGGCAGTATGCGTTGAATTGACCATCGGCAGCAAAACCTTACCGACGGCGTTCTTTGTTATTAATGGCAAGGGTGCATATAATCTGCTTCTAGGGAGGGGTTGGATTCATGCTAATTGTTGTGTTCCTTCTACAATGCATCAATGCCTCGTATAGTGGATTGAGGATAAGATTGAGGTTGTTCCTGGTGATTCTTCTTATATCATCGCATCGGCAGAATCAGATACTTATGAGCGAACTAAATGCATATCAGGAGAAGTTTGGGAAAAAGAGTTCCTTAGAGTTGCTGATTATGAAATTCCACCGATCCAAGCAGTCGGTTCTGAAGAAGAGTTTTAATGGATAGATTTGCCGACGATGGAAAATTAGGTCAAGGGTTCACATCGGCAGATGATTTAGTAGAAGTAGATATTGGTGATGGCGATAGGCCAAGACCTACTTTTATTAGTGCTAAGTTAGATTCCAAGTGTAAGCAATAAATGACTGATTTGTTAAAAGAGTATAAAGATTGTTTTGCTCGGGATTATACTAAGATGCCTGGATTAGACCGATCGATAGTTGAACATCGGTTACCTATCAAATCTGGATTTCGGCCACATCAGCAGCCAGCGCGCCGATGCAACCCTAATATACTTCCTGATATTAAGGCCAAAATAACTAAATTAATTGAGGCAAAGTTTATTCGGTAGTGTCGATATGCAGAGTGGATGTCTAATGTGGTTCCTGTTTATAAGAAAAATGGAAAACTTCGTGTTTGTATTGATTTCAGGAATCTTAACAAAGCCACACCGATGGATGGCTATCCGATGCCGATTGCTGATTTGTTGATTGATGCTGCAGCCGGACATCAAATTATCAGCTTTATGGATGGTAATGCAGGTTACAATCAAATATTCATGGCTGAAGAAGATATTCCTAAGACTGCTTTCAGATGTCCAGGTCATGTAGGGTTGTTTGAGTGGGTAGTCATGACGTTTGGTTTGAAAAATGCCAGCGCTACTTATCAAAGAGCTATGAACTTTATTTTTCATGAATACATCGGCACATTAGTGGAGATCTACATTGATGACGTAGTGATTAAGTCTGAAGATATCACAAAACATCTAGCCGATTTACGAAAGATATTGGAGTGCACAAGGAAGCATGGATTGAAGATGAATCCTAATGAATGTGCATTTAGTGTATCGGCAGGTCAATTTTTGGGTTTTATGGTGCATCAGCGGGGCATTGAAATCAGTAGGAAGTCTATTGATGCAATTAACAAGGTGGTTGCTCCTGCCAATAAAACTGAATTGCAATCTTTGATCGGTAAGATTAATTTCATTAGAAGATTCATATCTAATCTGTCGGGAAGGATCAAGGCTTTCAATCCATTACTTAAATTGAAGGTCGATCGAGAATTTGTATGGGGAGCTGAGCAGCAGTTAGCCCTGGATGAAATTAAGAAATATTTAACAAATCCTCTAGTGCTAGTTCCACCTCAACACGGGAAACCTTTCAGGTTGTATTTGTCAACTGATGATACCGTTATCGGTTCAGCTCTTATTCAAGAATTTAAAGGGAAAGAACGTGTTATTTATTATTTAAGCAGAAGATTAGTGGATGCTGAGACAAGGTATTCGGCCATCGAAAAATTATGTCTGTGTTTATACTTTTCTTGTGTCAAATTAAGACATTATTTGTTATCTGCCGAATGTACGATCATATGCAAAGACAACGTAGTCAAGTATATGCTGTCGATGCCGATATTAAGTGGTAGAATCGACAAGTGGATTTTAGCATTATCAGAATTTGAACTACGTTACGAATCGACTAAGGCAGTTAAGGGGCAGGTTATGGCTGATTTTGTCACTCAGCATTGTAATACAGTGGACTCTCTGGAGGTTGCTCCTTGGACACTTTTCTTTGATGGGTCCACATGTGGTGAAGGAGCAGGTATCAGCATTGTGTTGATTTTACCTCAAGGAAGGAAGTATGAGTTTTCATTGCCGATTGTTGCTACGTCGATAAACAATCAGGTTGAATACCAAGCCTTGATAAAAGGGTTAGAATTGCTGAAGGAGATATGTGCCGATGCTGTTGAAATCTTTGGTGATTCTATGTTAGTTATAAATCAATTGGCTGGGATCTATGAATGCCGAAGTGAAGTTTTAATTTCGTATTATGAAAGATGTTTGCAATTGTTGAAAGGGTTTAGAGATTTTCGTCTTGAACATATTTCTCGACTGCATAATGAAGAGGCTAATCGACTAGCTCAGCATGCTTCAGGGTATCAGCCTATTCAGGAAGTGCTAACATTGGCGGTCGATACCGATGATTGGAGAAAGGAGATTGTCGATTATTTAAAGGATCCATATAAAAAGGTTGAAAGACGTATAAGGTTTCAAGCTACCAAGTATGTGCTCCTCGATGATGAATTATATTATCAAACTATAGATGGAGTTTTACTCAGATGTGTTAGCAGTGATGAATCGAAAAGCTTGATGGGTGAAATTCATGAAGGAGTGTGTGGAGCGCATCAATCGGCTTTCAAGATGAAGTGGATGATCAGAAGGAATGGATATTATTGGCCGACTATTCTTAAAGATTGTTTTAAGTATTTTAAAGGATGTCAGGGGTGTCAAAAGTTTGGTAATATTCAAAGAGCGCCTGCATCAGCTATGAACCCTATAATTAAACCTTGGTCGTTCCGAGGATGGGCTATCGATCTCATCGGTCAGATTTATCCGCCATCGAGCAAAGGACATAAATTTATTCTGGTTGCTACCAATTATTTTACAAAATGGGTTGAGGCAATTCCTTTAAAAAAGGTGACGTCGGCTAATATGATCAATTTTGTGAAGGAGCATATTGTTTACCGATTTGGTATTCCTCAAACTATCACTACCGATCAGGGTACTATGTTTACATCGGGAGAATTTGATGAGTTTGCTGTAGGTATGGGAATTAAAGTTTTAAATTCTTCTCCATATTATGCTCAAGCTAATGGTCAGGCTGAGGCTTCTAACAAAGGGATCATCAAACTCATTAAGCGCAAAATTAAAGAAAATCCTAAGAGGTGGCATACAGTATTAAATGAAGCCTTGTGGTCATATCGGATGTCATGTCATGGTGCAACCAAAGTAACGCCTTATCAGTTAGTATATGGACACGACACAGTATTACCTTGGGAAATTAAAATTGGCTCTAGGCGAATACGTTCTCAAAATCAGCTGACAGCCGATGATTATGATACTCTTATGAAGGATGAGTTGGAAGATGTGGCGGGTCATCGGTTAAGGGCTTTAGTTAGCATCGAAGAAAATAAGAAAAGAGTAGCCAGATGGTATGACAAGAAGGTGAAGGTAAAGGAGTTTGCCGATGGAGATCTGGTCTGGAAATTGATTTTACTGATTGGGACTAAAAGTTCAAAGTTTGGAAAGTGGTCTCCCAATTGGGAAGGTCCATATCGGATAAATCAGTCTGTTCCTGGTAAGCATATATTCTAGAAACCCTCGAAGGGGTCGTGTTTCCTAGAGCATTAAATGGAAAATATTTAAAGAAATATTACCCTAGTATCTGGATGGATGCATAAACGTATAAGTGCCGATAACAGTCCTATCGGCTAGAATTATACAAGGATGTCAATGTCTCGTAAAGTGCCGATGCAATAGACAAGATTTACAAGTTTAACAAGGATTGGATAGCCAATATCGTACGCAGGCGAATCTGGTTGGCTTTCTTCATTTCTTTGATGTCTTCATCGGCAGCACCCTCCACAGGCTTGAGTTTTTTCTTCATGGCCAAGGCTTTGCGAGCCTAGGTGTCTCTTTCTTGCTGAAGGGCCTTGATAGCATTGGGTAGCTAGCTTTCTTCTTGTTGAGCATGAGTTAAGGCTGCCTCGACTTCTTTCAATTCAGCCAATAGAGCCATCTTCTTTGCCGATAAATCTAAGATTTTCTACTTAAGTTCAGCGCCCGAAGTCTGCAAGTTGCCGATGCCCTTGTGCTTCTCATTGGCAATTTGTTTCAGTTGTAGCATCTCTTCTTTGAGTTGAGCTTGAGCTGCTCTATCGGCAATGCGTTGAGCAGCCCGTTGATATTGCAGTTGGCGGCTTTCTAAATGGGCTGCTGGGAAGAGTACTTCTTCAACATCGGTAGGGACCTGGCCACGGATTGTTTTGAAAATTACCTTTGCGGGGTCCGAGTCATCTACTAGTTGGGCGGTATCCTGCTGTAACAAGTTCAGGAGAGCTTCCAACTTGGACTTAGTTTCTACCGATATTGTTCCCAGTGCAAGGGAAGAACTTGTTTCCTCTCCATCATCGTCAAGAACGTCAATGGCAAAGGAAAATAGGCTGTTTGGGGAGTCTTGTTCCTGAGGAAAAGAAAAAGAGGTCAGTTAAGAATAAGTATGAATATTACAAATCGACTAGGTCAATCGGCTTACCTGTTTCAAGGCAATTTCCTATACTTGACTGGAGGAAGCAGCCTGGAGTATGCCATGTGGAGGATCGGCTGAGCTTGCCAATGAGATATCCTCTGTGACCTCATCGGTGGTTGGCTCTTGGGGTATGATGACCGATGGTATGTCCTGTATAGGAGGATTAACTGCTTGCTTAGTTGCATCGACTGATTTTGGGCGAATTGCAGACATTGGGGCAAATGTGGGGATCGGCATGGACTTCTGTCATTTTGGCTGTGCCTCAGCATCTATTAAGGCTTTGCGCTTTGCTTGGGCATCAACAATGGTTGGCTGGGGGCATCGGTACTTGTTGGTTGTGAAGCTTGGACATCTGGTACGCTTGCCGATGTACCCATTTGTTGCTGCAAAACAAGTGTAAGGTATGATGTTTAACAGATAAAATGTGAAATCAAAGGGATACCTCTGAAGGTTTGTCAGAAGAAGTGGTGCTTGATATCGGAGGAATTGCCGATGACGATCCAGCAGCGGCTCTTACACCCTGATGATTAATGTTAATACAGTTTGTGATCAGCATGAGTAGAAATAAACAGGGTTGTTACCTTGAATGCCTTGACCAGGGTTGTAGCAGCAGCCAATGGAGTGGCCCTAGCTGTAGCCAATTTGGACTTGGAGGTGATGGTCTTGGCACGGGTCTTCTGGTGAGTCAAAGCAGCTAAGGTGGGGGCATTGTAGCCGATCGGTGATATCGGGGAGACAGGCCAAAGATCGAAGGGTTTTCCACTTTTGCTCATAGATGGTGCTAGGTTGTTAACCTATCACGAGAAAATTAGTTACCGATATATGAAAGGAAAAAGCAGAAGGGAGTTAAAAGAAACTTACTGCGTCATCAGGGATGGCGTATTCAGGGTCGATCATGTGCCGATATGTGTGAGCAGATGTTGCAAACAGTTGTTCCCTCCACTCTCGCCACCATTGCTTATATGATTCGGTGATGAAAGATACTGGTGTCCAGATGGATAGATCGACATCTGTAGTATCGGCATCGGGGGAGAGTCGCACTACCCTGTTCCAATCTATTCCACAGGTGATTGTTTCTCTGGGTTTGATCATATCGGCAAAACAAAGTTTGATTGGCAGTTGCCCAAAAGCCAATTGATGGGATACTGCCGATGGATTGTAAAACTCATACGTGATATTGGTGTTTTTCCCGCTACCGAATGTGTTTACTGGGATTGCCCTGGGAGTAATGATGGCCATCATGAGTTCATTATCCTAATTTAGAGTGTCATCGGCAAAGTTGAAAAGAAGGGGGAATATGTTTTCTTCGTCAATATAAGGTACCCAGGCCCTATGATCACGAGAAAGACCATTGTAGAAGCTTTGGAAGAATCTGCCAATCTGGTCTTCATTGGCCTCTGTTCCAGGGAGGACAATTATGGCTTCACCAAAATTGAGGGGTGAGCGTGTTGCCGATTCCTCATCCCCAAGTACATGGTCTTCAGCAATTTCTCGTGGGAATTGTTGGGCAAAGAAGTCCCATTGCAAACGTTTGTGCATATGGGTATTCAGCCACATGTTGATAAACCACCACGGGCCTCCTAAGTTGCCGATGGGTTCGCCAAGCAAAAGTTTCTGAGACACTTGATGAAGAAGATGATAAGTGGAGCTTAGAAGGTATCGGCCAAGAGGGAACCTTACACCATTGGCCAAGAGTTCAGCCGTGGGGAGGAAGGCGTTGGTTGGTCCTACTGATCGACCATAGAAGATAAATTTTTCTAACCACATATTCAAGAATGTGGCATGTTCCCTCTGGTTAACTGTCTCGGTCTTTTGGCATTCTTGAATGTATCCTGTCCAACCGTCGATGTTGCGGGTATTCACCCTATATTCAGATTTTCTGCCATAAATGGAGCCTTCATCGGCAGTTGAAATATCCAAGCCAGTGAGCATGTAGACATCGGCAAGTGTGGGAGTAGCTGGGCCATGTCCAAACATGAAAGTGTTTGTTGTGTCTGACCAGAAGTAAGCAGCTGCAATCATCATTGACTCATTCTTTTGCATATCGGCAATAGATAGCCTAATGCATTGGTCTAGTTTCCGTTCTGCCCAGTGTACTTGCATCGACCTATTAACCCTCAAGTACCAATTTTTCCACCCTTTGGTGGTTTTGGGCCAAGATCGGAATGTATCTTTCCATAAATTCAGAGAGAAATTTTGGGCTCTAAAGGGGATTCTGTTAACCTCTGCATTAATCAGATCAGTTGGATCTAGGTTGCCCATTGGTCCTAGGCATTGGACATGCGGCTGATCGGTTGGAATAACTAATTTGTTGCGCAGTTCCTAAGTTTAGAGGATCCGGAGAACAAAAGAAAAGAAAAATTACCAACTGTATGAACTCACAAAAGACCAGAGGAATCGAGGTAAAAGGTAACGGAAGTGGAACGAACCGCAGGGACATCGAAGTTGATTGTCATTATCTTGAGGTAGATGGGGGCACGAGCTGGAGACTCGAGGTTGATGCTGGAGAAGAGTTCTTGTTGGTTGAGGTTGCGCAGTTGTTCGTCGAAGTCGCCGCCGGAAAGAGAAAATGTCAAAGATTGGAGTCTGAGGGTAGAAGACGAGCATTCCGGAGAAATCTATTCATAAGCCGCTTGGAGTAGGGGTATTTTGGACTTATCTCTATGCCGCGCGCATGTAGGTCGAGGTGGTTCAGATGGATATGGTAACTGTTCGCACGACGATCAGGGGATTGTACAGATGAGTTGATGGCAAGTAATCATGACTTGGAAGAGATATCGGTGCAGGATATTTTAATTCTGAAAGTGGCGGTATTATTATGTTAGGATCTTACCGATGGATTATTGTTTCGGTATCTTAACCATAATCAAGGCAAGAGTGGTTGGCAATTGTGCGATATTTACTGAGGTGCGTGAATCAGGATTAGATTTGATTAGATTTAATAACAGATCAAGTTTTGGCTTGAAGGATGAGTTACAGTAATTGGGCGAAGGCAAACGTTATCTGGAGTAAATTTCGGAGCATTAATGGTTTTATACTCCGAAATTGGGGGGCATGTGTTGACACCGTTTTTTGCACGTGTCAAAATGATCAGAGTGAGCTAATCGGCAGGAGGAAAGTTACTGTATACACTGACAGCCGATGAAAATCAGCTTGTAAAGATGGTTGCCGATGAATGGTGGTGATCGATGGAGAGGTTGATTTAGACTCAGGCGTTGCCGATAAGGTTGGAAATGTTATTGTCGATGCCGATGAAGGAAGGCTTGAAGACTACTGCCGATGGAACAGGAAGTATGCCGATGGAGAGGAGGTCGGTGAGATTTCCATCGTAATCAAGGCGGACAGGGAAATAGATAGGAGTTGATTTCCTTTTCTATATTTGTTAGAGTATGATTCATGTAAGAGTCGCGTGTTTCCTTAGATATGGTCTTGGTGTCCTAGTTGTGTTTGGTTATGTCTCTTTAGATCAGGGTATAAATATAGATTGAGGGGCAATGTAATAGATATATCAATCAATATCAAAACCAATTTTTACTACTATTTGCATCTACTTACTTTTCGGTGACTTCGTCAATTTGCATGTTTTTTTCCTTTTTTACGAGTTCTCATTGATTCGGTGAGTTGCATAGCTTCAGTGCGACCTTCGGCGATTCTCGAGTTCCGTGTGAGTACCTCTTGGCCGTGACTTCCGGGCGTATCGCTGTTGTCAGGACCAAAGTGCTCGTATCTTCATCCTTGTCGATTAACAGGTCAAATCGACTGGCACACTTTGGATATCGATTCGGGTATTAGCCCTTTGTGTTTGCAGATCCACTCTTGCATCAACAGAGCGAAATTTGTAAACTCCTATATTGTGCTGCCGGCAGAACAAACCCGAGGGGGCGTCTTCCTTGCGGTAAATGAAGACTTCTTCGACCTCTCCGACATTGTACTTACCTCAAACGCTATAACCGCACAGATCAACATGAGGGCATATGGAACAAGGTGGCAAATTACAGTGGTATACGGCTCGCAAGGAGAGGCGGCCAAACTTCAATTCCTCCAAGAATTGAAGAGCATTCCTCCACCAGAGAATGATAGATGGCTCATCCTGGAAGATTTCAATCTCATCTACCAGACAGAAGGCAAGAACAACTCCAATCTAAACCGGCGACTCATGGGGGCATTTAGAGCGATGATCGATCATTTGAGGCTCAAAGAAATCAAGCTAAACGGATGCCGCTTCACTTGGAGCAATCAACAAGACAACCCGACGCTCACTAGAATTGATAGACTACTATGTACCCCCGAGTGGGAGTTGTTCTTCCCCTCATGTTTCTTACACTCCCTTCCATCACTCATGTCGGACCATACCCCGCTACTACTCCAGGGAGAACTTGACCATCATCACAACACGTCCTTCCGCTTCGAAAATTACTGGACCAAGATGGAAGGCTTTCAAGATCTTGTCCAAAACACTTGGAATAGACCGGTCGCCTCCGCTCTTCCTATGAAACGCTTGCATATCAAATTGGCACATGTGGCAAAAGGTCTCAAGCGTTGGAAGAAAGACAAGATAGGGATATGAGGATGCAGCTCGCCATAGTGAAAGAAGTACTGTTACAATTAGAAGCAGCCCAAGAGCATAGGTTGCTCACTGCCATGGAGCTTCACCTATGTCGCCGCCTCAAAGACCGTAGCACTGGGCTCGCAGCCATTGAAAAATCAAGAATCAGACAAAGATTGAGACTAACATACATACGGTGTGGAGATGCTAACACTAAATTCTTCCACAGTAGAGCCAATGCACGCCAGAGAAAGAATTACATACATTGTCTACATATGGATGGGGGATTGCGGTGGCTCATCAAGAGAAAGAAAAGGTGATTCGAGATTATTTCAAAAATCACATTGGCTCCGTGGCTCCGAGAGCTTCCACAGTAAATTGGCAATCCCTTGGCTACAACCAACATGATCTCTCTGATCTGGAGGTGCCTTTCTCCCAGGAAGAGATAAAAAACACTATATATTCCATACCTTCCGACAAAGCGCCAGGACCGGATGGCTTCACGGGTGCCTTCTTCAAAGCTTGTTGGGAAATCATTAAGGATGATCTTATGGCAGCCATGAACAACCTATTCACTTTGAATGCCCAGGGCTTTGAATGGCTAAACTCGGCTTGCATCATCCTTCTACCCAAAAGAATGGATGCAACAAGAATTACTGATTTTAGACCCATCAGCCTCGTCCATAGCATTGCAAAGATCTTCTCCAAAGTGTTAGCTAACAGACTTGCCCCTCGACTGAACTCCCTTGTCTCCAACTGCCAGAACGCATTTATAAAAAAGAGAAGCATCCATGATAATTTTCTTTACGTCCAGGGTGCGGTACAAAGGCTACACAAGCAGAAGATACCGGCTTTGTTCATGAAACTAGACATTCACAAAGCTTTTGATACGGTCCATTGGGGGTACCTACTAGTGATTCTTCAAGCTCTGGGCTTTGGACAGCGATGGCGTGAATGGATCTCTATCCTTCTACGTACATCCACTTCCACACCCTTGCTTAATGGGCGGCAGGGTGCCGCTTTTAGCCATGCCAGAGGTGTCCGGCAGGGAGATCCACTCTCACCCATGCTATTCATCCTAGCTATGGACCCGCTTCAACGTTTGCTTGACCGGGCAACCGAACATGGGATACTCACCCCCTTACCAATCACAGCGGCAAAATGGAGAACCTCCATGTATGCGGATGATGCGGCCATTTTCATCAGCTCGACAAAAGACGATGTAGAAGCCATCAAATCCATCCTAGAGGCATTTGGCACATTCTTGGGTCTCCATATTAACCTACAAAAGAGCTCGGTGCATCCGATCAGCTGCACAAACGTACACTATCGATGCGGGACCCATGGGGTTTCCCACGGAGAAGAGAGAAGAAGACATAGTCCAACTAGGATTTCCTACATGTAATCCTACTAGGACTAGTTACACGTAATCCTACTAGGATCTCTACTTTATAACCAACTAGGACTCCCGCCTCTCCTAGACTATATAAAGGAGGGCAGGGGTCCCTAGATCAACGGACACACATAACCGACAGAACTCACAACCACAACAGATCTCGCAACACAACAAATAGCGTAGGGCGCAATATACTATCCACACCAGACTGGACGTAGGGCGCCGTGACTTTTCGACGCACCGAACCAGTATAAATCATTGTCTCTCTACGTTTACCATCGAGTTCCTACAAACACCGATACCCCTCTGAACAAATCACCGTCCCGGGTTCCCCGTGACGGGTTGCCGGTGGTAAAACATTGACAGCTGGCGCGCCAGGTAGGGGACTCTTGGCGCTTTGCGTTCGAGAGCTCGGTGGACCTTAAGATCAAGATTTGTCGTGGCTCTCGTCGACAACTCACTGCGGTTTTCATCGACAACTCGCTACAACTCTCATCAACATGGACGATAACATCCACAAGGGATCCCAACTCCAGCAGCCGGTCAACAAGCACTGCCACTGAAGACTACAAGCGATCAAGCAACATGCAAGTCAGAGCTTTCCCTAGAACAAGTCAATCAGCACCGCAATTCATCTGAGTCCAATACATCTCAAAGCCAAAGAAGGATCGGTTAGCATCAACTACGGCAAGAAGTCATGGTGATGTCTACTCGAATTCGGATACTAATTCTACTCTGATACGATGAGTACACGAAAATTTTCACCAGTCCAATCAAACAGAGGAGTACGACAAGGATGAGGAAGCAAGCAAGGCTAGCATATATGTGTATATACTCATACACAAGAGACAAGATCAAGCAGTCACGATGATGACTCAGACTCTTAAATTAAGACCCCATGTTAGTTACGACATCCAGCCACATCAATATCCAAAGTTTGATCCAGAAGCACCATGTCCGATTGCACCGAGCAACCTAGCAAGCAAGCCGACTACAATACGGATCCAGCCAGCAAAAAAGCAAGCAAATTATTCATGCTCTACAAGCTCCATGACATGTTGATGACGCAAGAAAGAAGTCCATACCATTAATCAGAGACGAGCATGCAAGCCAATTAAATATTGAGGCATATATACACATATACATACAAGATACAAGAAACATGCGAGTGCCCATGCATGCATCACGTCTGGATCCGTCACTATGCCAACATATGGTCGTACGGGAGAATCATCTTGTACTTGAATCAACTACGTCAACAAGCAAGCTGTCAAGTCGTGAGCAGCCAAGTACCAAGCATCTAACCGATTGCTACCACAACACGGAAGCAAGCCGAATCAAGAAACAAGTCATCCAAGCCAGATAGCAAGCAAGCCAAGACCGACTACTCAGCCGAGGAGTCCAAGTACTCGGAAACAATTTAAGCGAAAGGAACACACGACCTCCGCAAACAACTCGGATACGATATCCGACTACGGTGACCAGCTACTAGGCTGAACGGCGCACCGATCGACTACCCAGCTGCGGTGGTCAACAACTCTGCCATGAACCAAGCTAAGTGACGCTTAAATTTTTAAATACATTCTGGATATTATTCGTATGCCTCTATGGCCATGTCATCTTCCCTTAACGGCTGTTAATTTACTCGGATAGTAAGCCTTAATTTGTGAAGCTTGTTTTCTCGAATGGATGGTCACGTCAATGAACCTCTGAACCATATGGATGGTCACGTCAAAGAACCTCTGAACCATACGGAGTGGTCACGTCAATGAACCTCTGAACCATACGCGAGATTAAAGTGCTTAAACGTAACAAACTACTACCCAGGAAATTAACCGACCTAGCAAGGGAAGACACAAAAAATCATCATGCGAGCAAACATAGTGCTCTACAATCATCATGCGAGCAAACATAGTGCTCTAAGTAAAATCATCATGTGAGCAAACATAGTGCTCTAAGTCTTCTCTTAATGGTAGCTAAAGTCCTCAGGTAGAACATGCCTTAATCCGTGAAGCTTGTTTTCTCGAATGGATGGTCACGTCAATGAACCTCTGAACCATACGGATGGTCACATCAAAGAACCTCTGAACCATACGGATGGTCACGTCAAAGAACCTCTGAACCATACGTGAGATTCAAGTGCTTAAACGTAACAGGACACTACCTGAGGAATTTGCATGGCCTGGCAAGAGCAAGACGCGAAAAAAAGTTTATATGCATTTTATGATGCCAGGGCCCGCCCCTGATTAATTATTCAAATATGGGACATGCTCTCGACTTCATATCTGGAATGTCATTTACAACATATTTTTTATGTTTAACATGCAGGGGAGCTACATCTATACCATGAGATCAGGAAAAACACGCTCCTGAGAGCTAGTCCAGAAACAACCTGGTTTGATCAAAAAAGAACCCCAACAAGGTGCGGCAAGAACCAAGATAGACGCTTAGAAAGAACCCAGATCGATCAAAAAACAACCCCGAAGAGGTGCTGCAAGTACCAAGACAAATTCAGAAAGAACCCGGATCGATCAGAAAACAACCCCGAAGAGGTGCTGCAAGTACCAAGACAAATTCAGAAAGAACCCGGATTGATCAGAAAACAACCCGGATAAGGGGAGCTACATCTGTACCATGAGATCAGGAAAAACACGCTCTTGAGAGCTAGCCCAGAAACAACCTGGTTTGATCAAAAAAGAACCCCGACAAGGTGCGGCAAGAACCAAGACAAACGCTTAGAAAGAACTCGGATCGATCAGAAAACAACCCCAAAGAGGTGCTGCAAGTACCAAGACAAATTCAGAAAGAACCCGGATTGATCAGAAAATAACCCGGATAAGGTACATACAAGTTCAGAAAGAACCTGGACGAAGTACAAACAACCTGGAAGAGGTACATCAAGAACCAGAGAAGTCTAGAAACGACCTAGATGAATAAAAACAACTCGAAAAGGATGAAAGACCAAGAATACAAGTACTCAAGACTACAACAAAGACAACACATCAAGACCCTTCATTCGATTTCTATTCTAAAGAAAAGTACTCAGAGAAGGCTCGGGGGCTGCGGGATACATAACCCCAAAAATTTTTTGAAGACAAGAATCTAGACCCTCCAACTTTTGCAAGCAAAAGCAAGAGGCTCAGGGGGCTACACTCAATGAGTGCAATTTTTACGAAAAATTGCACCCACCGAAAAAGAACTCGGAGCAACCAAGAAGACTAAAGGGACCCTCTGGCTTCTTGTCTCAACAAGCAAGAGGCTCGGGGGCTATACTCACTGAGTGCACTTTTGTCCAAAAGTGCACATCAGCCGAAGAAAAGACAAAGAAGACCATCTCAAGGTTTTACTTCAGAAGAACCTGGAACGGATTTACAACAACTCAACGAAGACCAAGAAGAACAAGAAGGCTTCTGAAGCTCATCCATGAAATGCTCGGGGGCTTGTCGATGCGGGACCCATGGGGTTTCCCATGGAGAAGAGAGAAGAAGACCTAGTCCAACTAGGATTCCCTACATGTAATCCTACTAGGACTAGTTACACGTAATCCTACTAGGATCTCTACTTTATAACCGACTAGGACTCCCACCTCTCCTGGACTATATAAAGGAGGGCAGAGGTCCCTAGATCAACGGACACACATAACCGACAGAACTCACAACCACAACAGACCTCGCAACACAACAAATAGCGCAGGGCGCAATATACTATCCACACCAGACTGGACGTAGGGTGCCGTGACTTTTCGGCGTGCCGAACCAGTATAAATTGTTGTCTCTCTACGTTTACCATCGAGTTCCTACAAACGCCGATACCCCTCCGAACAAATCACCGTCCCGGGTACCCCGTGACGGGTTGCCGGTGGTAAAACATCGACATACACCTTGACCAAGTTCTCTCACCTTTCACCGGTACTAGAGGGAGCTTCCCATGCAAGTATTTGGGGCTGCAACTCCACATCAGATCGCTGCAAAAGATCCATGTGCAACCTCTCATAGACCATATTGGGCAGAGGTTATCCAAGTGGAAAGGAAGATGGCTTAACAGAGCGGGACGCCTCACTCTAGTGACCTCTGTCCTCTCCTCCATGCCAACCTACCACCTGACGGTGTTTCCTCTGGCTGCATGGGCTAAGAAAAAGATCGACAAAATCAGGAGATCGTTCCTGTGGACGGGGGAGGAGAATGCCAATGGCGGGCACTGCCTTGTTAACTGGCGCACAGTTACCAAGCCAAAAGACCTCGATGGTTTAGGCGTCCCCGTCCTTGATAGATTTGGGAGAGCCCTCCGGTTGCAAAGGCTTTGGCAGGAATGGGTGGACGATCCCAAGCCTTGGAGCGGCTCCCAGCTTCCATGTTCTGATGATGATCGTCTCCTCTTCAACTCCTCAATCATTATAACTTTGGGGACGGTGCAAAGACTAAGTTTTGGCACCACAATTGGCTCGATGGATAGGCTCCTAGATACCTAGCCCCAAACTTGTTTCGCCTAGTTGCAAGGACAAACCGAACGGTGCAACAAGAGCTCTGGAACAACAATTGGATGCACAAGCTAGGAAGGAAAATCACCTCTGCTGTCTACATAGAGGAGTTTGTGTCCCTTTGGATACGGATACAAGATGTGCACCTACAACATGGCGTCCAGGACACCATCATCTGGCGATGGACCAATGACGGGAACTACTCCACCCGCTCGGCCTACATAATACAATTCAAAGGCTCCCTTGTCCCCTTCCGTACGGATTTGATCTGGAAAGCGCATGTGGAGAACATATGCAAGATCTTCGCCTAGATCTTAGTGCAAGATAAAATTCTAACAGCGCAAAATCTACAGAGGAGAGGGTGGCCACACCAACAACAATGCGTGCTCTGCAATGGACCATTAGAGACCAGCCTCCACCTATGCCTATGTTGCCCTTTTGCAAAGGCGGTTTGGGATCAAATCCTTTCGTGGGAAAACTTCAATCAAATTCTACAGCAACCACAGGTGGAGCACACCAATATCAGTTCATGGTGGGAAGAGGTGGCGAGGAAAGTGCCAAGATCCGAGCGTAGGCGGCTTAACGGGGTAGTAATCTACACCTTTTGGAATATTTGGAAAGAGATAAATAGGAGAATCTTCGACAACAAGATAGAAACGGTACCGCAAGTGGCCGCAAGGATAAAGAAAGACATAGAGCAAAGGAAGAGAGCACTCGCTTATGTTTAGTTGTTGCCCCCAACCCTTTCGGCCTGTGTATCTCCCTACTTTGTATGCTAGTGGGGGGGATGAAAACCTAATCTCGAGTGCCTTTGATTGTACATAAACTTGCTTTCCCTATCTTAATTGAAAGGCAGAGCTTCTACCATTGCGTTCCAAAAAAAAAAGAATTCCAGAAGCCAAACTGTCCTTGTACATTGCCGTGATGTAAAAAGGAATTTTGGGTTGGATTTTCTGCTCAAGGGCGATAACTTTAGCTTTTTGCTCACTTGTCATACTGCATGCTATCCAAGACTTGATGAGCTTCTGGGAGACACCTGAATTGATGGGCTCCTGATGAATGCCTTCAGAAGATGGGACATGTCCAGCTGCATAATGTCAAGTTGCCAACCAGGGAAAAAAAATTATTAGTAGTACACAAAGAATGCAAGAAAATTCTGAAACTGTATGTACATTACACACATCAAATTCTTACTTTTCTTCTGTGATGGAGAGTCTATTGGGTTCATCTTGGGAGTCTCCGACTGGATAGCTCCAACTTTCTCTTCTACTTTACTCCTCTGTTCATCAGTTAGAGATGTGTGGCGTGTGAGCATGTATGGAGGCTTAGCAACTCCATACCTCTTAGTTGGAGACACATGTCCTGCAGAGAAGCCCAGTCACAAACATGCACGGTCATCGGATTCAGAAACATTATTAGTAGACTAGTAGTACACAAAGACTGCAAGAAAATGCTGAAACTTTATGTACATTACACACAGCAAATTCTTACTTTTCTTCTGTGATGGAGAGTCTGTTGGGTTCATCTTGGGAGTCTCCGACTGGATAGCTCCAACTTTCTCTTCTACTTTACTCCTCTGTTCATCAGTTAGAGATGTGTGCCGTGGGAGCATGTATTGAGGCTTAGCAACTCCATGCCTCTTAGTAGGAGACACATGTCCTACAGAGAAGCCCAGTCACAAACATGGACGGTCATCAGATTCAGAAACATTATTAGCAGACTAGTAGTAAACAAAGAATGCAAGAAAATGCTGAAACTTTATGTACATTACACACATCAAATTCTTTGCTTTTCTTCTTTGATGGAGAGTCTGTTGGGTTCATCTTCGGAGTCTTTCTGCTGCCGCTTGGGCTACCAACTGCCAACCTTTTGCCTGTTGGTGATTGCATTTGCTTACCATGAGAACCTTTCCTTTATTGCATACAAGGGGTGCTGTCCAGCAGAACGCAGGAGAGCTCTTTCTCACAGCCACTTGGATCGAAGATTCGGACTTTCAAGTGTGAGCTCCCACTGTTTTTGAACACTAAAAGATCACCTTGTTCAAGTTTGTAAGCACTCACAAATTCTGCCCATCCAGACCGAAGGACCAGCTTGTTCTGTTGTTCCTTAGCAACCTCAACGGTGTATGTCTTGCCATTCGGCACCTTGAATGTGACTTGTTCAGACATTTGCTCTCTGATGTTGGCCACAAACTTCTTCGGTATGGTCTGCATGAGTTAGCGAATTAGGTGTTTTACATCACAAAGAGGTGAACACTAATGACTGAGGTAAATACAAGTGAAAAAATGGGCCAGGAACCACCACAGCTACTAATCAGTACTGACTTTTTTTAGATAAAGGAAAACAAACATTCCGATCTCTGCACTTACAGATAAGTGCATACAGCCAGTCCAAACAGAACCAATGACTAGAGCATATAGAGTAAGCCTATTCATCACACCTGTAGTTTTCTAACAGCCAGGTTGATATTGTGGTCGCCTTTCCTACATCATTAATTTCAAGAGAATCCTTTTCTACATCATTCATTTTAAGGGAACTGGGACTGGGACTCTGGGAGCACATGTGGTTAGAGGATAAATATAAAGTTTTCACGTTTGGATTCAAAAATGGAATATTCTGGTTTTCCATCAAAATAAAAGATCTCTTTTTTTTGCGAAAATAAAAGAAACATATCTGTGCACAAGATTGCAACGAACAGGGTCACGGAGAATGTCTTACCACCCCATTTTTGAAATGACCAATCATAATCTTGACGAAACGCTTCCGATTATCCATGTGGTGCCAATAATGATGTGCAATGCACTCTTTGAAGACTGTCCCAGATTTGCTCATCCTACCACCTCTCCTAATAATGTAATTTGAGATGAAGCTATTAGGGGAATATTAAATCCAATGCATGCACCTACCCTACTCATGCACAACCTGACTAAGCAAGTACAAGAGAAATAACCCAAATATATCGGCCATTTTTTCAGAATTATAATGATAGCCGCAGCAAGTATGTTGCAAATATAGCATGATAAGTAGTTGGTCGGTCATTGTACCAAAGTTGTGAGGATGTAAATCAAATATTTTTAGGACCCACAGCTCAGTGCTGCTCCTTTGCCCCCAAAAAGGAGAAAGATACATAAACATCATGTTGACTGAACAATAACTCAAAACAATTTTAGTTTGTAGGGTAATGCAACTGCAACAAAACAAAAAACATTTTTTTGTGCTCCTGACTACGCATAACATTCAGATTTTTCAGGCCAAATAAAAAAATCAAAATGGGTACCCGGCCAGAAGCAAATTACGAACTTCATTAGGTGATCAAGATTTAGAAAAGATGAAGAGGCCACTAACCTTGGAAAGGAGCTCCACAAGTCGTTGCACCTTCAGAAAAGTAGCCTCAACACCAGATGCCCAAACTCCAGCTCCAGTCCAGACTATTTAAGGGCAAGGCCAGCCTCACAGGCTCACATTGCCTAGTACCTACATGGTGGATACTGTACCTGCGTTCCTGTGATTTCTCTCTAGCACATTAGCCAATGTAGGTAATCATAACTTCTACTGAAAATATTGACGCACAAAAAAGAATGGCATGCATGATTACTTCCACTGGGATTCTGGGAATCTAGAGTTAGTGAGAACCAAAGGCTGCGAGGAATCTAATGAAATATGCTAGTGACACTTCGTTTCATATACTAAATAAATTATTATAAAGGAGAATGCTAATATCCAAATAGATGCAGCAACCAATAACAAATGAATTGGAAAACAATGAGCAAGAGAGAAGCGGTTCTTCTGCAAGCGGGTTCTCGGTGCACCAATAAAAACTTACAGGGGTACAATGCAAAGGATGAAAACATATATAGAGTAATTGGTAAATTTATCACAACAAACGGGATGGGAATTATAGATTATCCAAATTGGTTGTATTAGGAAATGAAGAGAGTGAAGACAATCAGTTTTAATTAATTATACTACTATATTTATCGATGAAGCATGGGTTGATGAACTAATGGGTTACATTCAAGAGTGGCAAACCAAACCCCAAAGGTCTTCGTAGTAATGGGAAGCCCTAAAGTTAGGTAACCGAACTTATAACACTAAAATAATTATTTATGTGGATTAAAACCCACTTGGTACAAAAGAGTCATTAATGATAGGGAAGAGGGGAGGAATAGAACTGAACTGAAACTGAGCTCTTTTTATCCCAATGAAGACGATGACATTGCACTGCTTCAGCCCGTGATTAGTTGCTCACCCAAATTCCAAAAAAGTGCTACAGTACCCGTTACATCGAATCTTGCGATACGTGCATGGAGCATTAAATGTAGGTGGAAAAAAAAACTAATTGCACAGTTTGATTGGAAATCGCGAGACGAACGTTTTGAGCCTAATTAAACCATGATCGAACACTAATTGCCAAATAAAAACGAAAGTGCTACAGTAGCCCAAAATCCAAAATTCGCCCAACTAAACACCCTCTCAGTATCCTGTGGCCTGTGGGAGATTTTACAGCATCTCTGACAGAGAAATTGATGGAACAGAACATGGCATGTCCAGTCACCAGGGTCAAATCAACTTGGCCTAATCGAGTACAGCAGTGTTTTCTTCCATGAACCTTTGAATGAATATATAAAATCTGCTAACAACTAAACTGAACAATTTTACAGTACTATAGTATAAAAAGTTGAAGGTATCATCAGAGATTCTCCAGCATCTCTGGCTGCCAACCGAGTGAGAAGTGCCAAGTGTGACAACTCAGTGATCACTGATCAGATCAGAATCAGCCACGGTTCTGCCATAGGTTGCAGACATATGATGATGATGACCACCTTGTTTTCACTTTCACAAAACTGCTTCACTCGTTATGTAAGCATTGAATAAAAAAAATATTTGGTGTCGGTTCTTTGTACCTTTTTCGTCTTAATCAATTTACATGCAACTTTTCTGCATATTCGAGAGATGTATTGAGAACTAATACAACTAGTATATTAACACAAGCTCCTGTGAGCTATAATCTATGGAGACATAGGTATTAGAAGTTTGTGGATAAATTTAATGTTTACAAGTAATTAAAGTAATTTATATTTGTGCTCTTTTTTATTTTTCTAATAAATATCTAACATAGACACTCTTTAATCTCTATCATGTTATGATAAATGTATCAATTACTCTATATATTTTTCTCATCCATATCTATAGTTTTTCTAGAAGGGCAGGCCTGGTGCAGTGGTGAGACCTGTCTCACTGAGTCACCAGGTCGTGGGTTCGAAGCAGCCTCTCCGTAGATTTTGCGGGGGAAAGGCTTGTCTCGGTTTATCCCTTCCCCAGACCCCACTCATGTGGGAGCCTCCGGCACTAGGTCTGCCCTTTTTTTTATATATCTATAGTTTTTCTCCCTCTGCATTTTTTTTTCTCGAACTACGCAGGAGATCAAGCTGCGCGTCATTTCATTAAGAAAGAAGTGAACAAATACAAAAGATTAGGGGAGACCCCCCCAATCCTTGCACACCAACACACCCACCAAAACAGAAAACAAAAATTGCCAACAAAAAATCGCAGACTTGACCGGTAGCCAAGGCACCTAAGTGCCCAGCACCAACGACCTAGTAAGGAGCTCCTGGAGCTTTGAGGCCCCAGCCATACACCACAAAGAGCTCTCATTTGCCACTGTTTGGAGTAGTATCTGGATGCTTGGACGTGCTCCTTCAAACACGCAGGAGCAATGTTTTCAAGTCATCCGATTAATCGTGATTAATCGCGACTAATCATCCTTATCGGTCCTTAGTGACCGATTTGGGGTACCGAGGCGACCAGCTCGATCAGAAAGCTGGTCGTCCGATTAATCGAAGAGTAATCACGATTAATCGTCCGACCAGGACAGGGACGACTAGTTTGGTTGCTCTGTTTTTTGGGCCTGTTTAACCAGGCCTATATGTGGCCTATTGGGCTTGCAAGTTGGTCTGTTAGGGTTAGAATAGACACAAAAAAGCAGGAGGCACGCAGGCTCACGCCTACTTTTAATGTTGATTTGCTTAATTAGATGACTAGTTGCCTACTTTTTTTGTACTGTTAAATGTCAATGTTTGTGACTCTGTGTCGAACACTTTAGCTTATGTGTACTGAACTTGTTTGGTTATGTAATATCTTGGCTGTGTGACTGCTATGGTCTGCTATGTGCTAACTGTTAAATGCTAGTTATTTGCTACTGCAGCAGTGTTGCTATTGAGCTGTGTCAAGATCAAGACTACATTAGTGTTGCTAATTATGGTCTTCTTTGGTATTTTAGGCTTCCAGCAGCAAGTCAGCAAAGAAATAGAGTTTGGGATAGGAATATGGACCTCTGGACATGGCAGAAAAGAGAAGAAAACAACTCCCACAAGTAAGTCACCAGCCAAACACTAATGTAGTCTTGATGCTTGCTTTATTGTGTATACTATATAGTATATAAAGGTATATATACAGTAGGTATATATTGTTGGAATATATGAGTTGGCCCATTTATTTATTCAATTCAAGAATTAAAAGCCCACCAATAAATGCTAGAGAGATAAGTGGATTTGAGGAAGATCTTAACTGACTTAAATGGTGGACTCTGAGTACACCTATTGCAAAGTCAATCAAGGAGACTGGCGTGCCACACGCGCGCGCGCTCGCTCGCCTCGCCGAGCCGGGCATGGACGGAGGCGAGGTGAGGCGACGCGCCAAGCCGAGCCGAGCGAGCGAAGCGACGTGATGCAGTGCGGTGAATCTTTTGCCAGTTATCAGAGTCATCAATTGAGAGAATTCATTCTAGTAACGGCTACGTACTAATCTCTGGTATATTCCAACGGTTACTAGATTGATTGCCGCAAATTGATGACGGTGCTGAATGCCAGGCATCCAGGTTCATTTCCCCTCCCTCACTGCTCGTCTATATAAGGCACTCTCCTCTTCCTTCCTGAAATACATACGAGCACCGAGTACTCCTTTGAGGAGACTTCTCTCTTCTCCCACTGTCTCCTGCTGCGCTCTTGTATTCCCATCGCCAGCACTACGCGCACAAGTTCTGGCGAGAGCAGAGCCTCCGGAACCTCGCCTTCTGCCAGAGATCCTGCTCGGGATAGGCAGGCGATAAGGTTTTTGGGAAGCGTTGAACGCGACTGCTCACTCCCTCCCTGATCAACTACGTCCTGGTGGCCGAGGCGCAGCGCTGATCGACTACAACGACTACTTCCTGGTGGCCGAGGCGCAGCACTGATTGACTACTTCCTCTTCTTCCTGGAGGCCGTTCGAGGGACTGCACTGCAACGACCTCTTCCTGCATCATTGTTGTATGACTACATCGACTGAGGCCATCCCACGACTAGTATGACTAGTCCAGATGGTAACGGCGCCTCTGGTGCCTTCGGCACTGGCCCCACCTCAGGGTACAACCTAATTCATCTGTGCTTATATTTGTTCTTGTTTATTAGATGTTTAAACTTGAACACTGCCGCATATTTGTTCTTGTTTATTAGCTGTTTAAACTTGAACACTAGCACATATTATCTGGTCACTGAATCACTCAACATAGTCATAATAATATTTTACATGTTTAATTTTGGAATTAAAATATACCGAAATATGCCTAGAATTCTAACAATCCAAAAACCTTATATTGTTGATAGGCTTTCGGTATCTAGTTTTGCTGCGTCCATTAAGCCAAACGTATTTGATGGTTCCAATTACAAGCGTTGGCGTGAGAGGCTTACGTTGTGGTTGACAGCCATGAACGTTATGCATGTCGTAGCCGGAAAGCCCGAGGGCAGCACGTCAGAGGATGCAAATGCCTTTGATCGTGCTGACAGCTTTTTCCAGTGGCGCCATCATAAGTGTTCTAGCTGAAAATCTTATTGACACGTACCTTTCGCTGCCAACTGGCAAAGAGATGTGGGAAAACTCTTGAGGCTCAGTTTGGAGTGTCTGATGCTGGCAGTGAGCTGTATCTCATGGAGCAGTTCCTTGACTACAAGATGGTTGAAGACCTGTCCTATAGTTGAACAAGCTCATGAGATTCAGGCGCTATCAAAAGATCTCAAAGACTGCAGCAAAGAGATTCCTTGTGTGTTGCCCGACAAGTTTGTGGCCGGAGCTATTATCTCTAAGCTGCCACCTTCTTGAAGGGACTTTGCTATTTCTCTAAAACACAAGAGGAAAGAGTTCAGTATCTTTGATCTCATTAGGGACTCTTGATGTTGAAGAGAAGGCGAGAGCAAAAGACACACGAGGAAAAGGAATTGTTGGAGCTTCAAGTGCCAACTTTGTTCAGAAGAACAATTCCAATTCCCAAAAGAAGAGAAAGAAGCCACCGCAGAACCAAGGAAAGACTAAACAAACAACTGCACCGGCTAAAAAGAAGAAGAAGTGAGTCTGCTTTGTGTGCGAGAGTCCGGATCACTTTGCTTCACAGTGTCCTGAATCGCAAAGGCAGGAAGTCTGCCAACATGGTTATAAGCGAGGCTAGAGGAACATCGGGGTACGGTAATTTATTACCTACAGTTCTTTCAGTATGTTACTCACCCGAGTGGTGGATTAACACCGAGGGCTAATATCTATGTGTGTGCTGATATCTCCTTGTTTTTTTCTTACCAGGTCGGAGGGACTGGCTCCTTGTTAATGGGAAATGGATCACATGCACGTGTTCTTAGTGCTGGTACGGTCAATCTGAAGCTTACTTCGGGAAAGACCGTGCAATTGAAGAACGTGCAGCATATCCCCACTATCAAGAAGAATCTAGTCAGCGGATCTCTACTGTGTAGGGATGGGTATAAGTTAGTCTTTGAGTCCAATAAATGCATTCTGTCTAAGTTTGGTACTTTTATTCGAAAATGTTATGATAGCTGAGGCTTGTTCCGCTTGTCTTTGTCTAATGATTGTAATAAAGGTGTGAATAACGTTGTTAATGTTGATGAATCAAATGTTTGGCATTTCGAGGCTTTGTCACATTAATTTTGGTTGTATGACGCGCTTAGCTAATTTGAGTTTAATTCCAAAATTTACCTCTGTCAAAAATTCTAAGTGTCATGTTTGTGTTGAATCAAAACAAACTCGCAAGCCTCACAAGGCTGCAGAGGCGAGGAACTTGGCACCTTTAGAATTAATTCATTCCGATCTGTGCGAAATGAATGGTGTGTTGACAAAAGGTGGTAAAAAATATTTCATGACTTTGATAGATGATTGCACTAGATTTTGTTACATCTATTTGTTGAAGTCAAAAGATGAAGCATTACATTACTTTAAAATCTATAAAGCTGAAGTAGAAAACCAACTAGAGAGAAGATCAAACGAATTAGGTCGGATCGTGGTGGCGAATACTTCTCAAATGTTTTTACTTCATTCTGCGAGGAACATGGTATAATTCATGAGAGGACGCCTCCCTACTCACCTCAGTCAAATGGGGTTGCCGAAAGAAAGAACCGCACTCTAACTGATTTGGTTAACGCCATGTTAGATACAAGCGGGACTATCCAAGGAATGGTGGGGTGAGGCTATATTGACTGCTTGTCATGTCCTAAATCGTGTTCCTACAAAGAATAAAGAAATAACGCCATTCGAGGAATGGGAGAAGAAGAGGCTAACACTTTCTTACTTACGTACTTGGGGTTGTTTGGCAAAAGTTAGTGTGCCGATAACTAAGAAACGTAAGCTTGGACCTAAAACTGTGGATTGTGTCTTTCTGGGTTATGCTATTCACAGCGTTGGCTATAGATTTTTAGTAGTAAAATCAGAAGTACCTGACTTGTATGTTGGTACTATAATGGAGTCAAGAGATGCTACATTTTTTGAGAACATCTTTCCTATGAGAGATGAAACAAGTTCATCTAGGCAAGAGTTTATCGAGAAGGATATCTCTACCGATGTGATAGAACACAGTGAACCTACACTTGTGGAAAATCCTGAGAAGGATAACAATGAAGCTCTCAGAAAGAGCAAGAGACGAAAGGATTGAAAAGTCCTTTGGTGATGATTTCATTGTATACCTCGTGGATGACTACCCCTAGAACCATTGAAGAGGCATATTCATCTCCTGATGCTGACTATTGGAAGGAAGCATGTAAGGAGTGAAATGGATTCTATTATGTCTAATGGAACTTAGGGAAGTCGTAGAACGTCCTTATGGGTGTAAACCCGTAGGATGCAAGTGGGTGTTCAAGAAGAAGCTTAGGCCTGATGGTACTATTGAAAAGTACAAGGACAAGGCTTGTGGCTAAGGGCTATACTCAGAAAGAAGGAGAAGACTTCTTTGACACTTATTCACCTGTTGCTCGATTGACCACAATTCGAGTGTTACTTTCCCTAGCAACTTCTTATGGTCTTCTCATCCATCAAATGGATGTTAAGACAGCTTTCCTAAATGGAGAGTTGGAGGAGGAGATCTATATGGATCAGCCAGAAGGGTTTGTAGCAAAAGGTCAAGAAGGAATGGTGTGTAAGCTGTTAAAATCTTTGTATGGCCTCAAGCAAGCTCCTAAGCAGTGGCATGAGAAGTTTGATAAAACTCTTACGTCCGCTGGCTTTGTTGTGAATGAAGCCGACAAGTGTGTGTACTATCGCTTTGGTGGAGGTGAAGGAGTGATATTGTGCTTATATGTCGATGACATATTGATTTTTGGGACAAGCCTTAATGTGATTAAGGAAGTCAAGAACTTTTTGTCTCAAAACTTTGAGATGAAAGATTTGGGAGAAGCTGATGTTATCCTTAATATAAAACTAGTAAGAGAAGGTGATGGTGGGGTTACACTCTTGCAATCCCATTATGTGGAAAAGGTTCTAAGTCGCTTTGGTTATAGTGACTGCAAACCTGTTTCAACACCTTATGATGCTAGTATAATTTTAAGGAAAAATAAAAGGATAATGAGAGATCAACTGAGATACTCTCAAATTATTGGTTCACTTATGTACTTGGCTAGTGCTACAAGGCCTGACATCTCGTTTGCTGTGACCAAACTAAGCCAATTTGTTTCAAATCCGGGAGATGATCATTGGAATGCTCTGGAGAGAGTAATGCGCTATCTAAAAGGTACTGTGAACTACGGGATTCACTATGCTGGTCACCCAAGGGTACTTGAAGGGTATAGTGACTCAAATTGGATCTTTGATGCTGATCAGATAAAAGCCACAAGTGGATATGTATTCACACTTGGAGGTGGCGCTGTTTCCTAGAAGTCTTGCAAGCAGACCATCTTAACGAGGTCAACAATGGAAGCGAACTCATAGCATTAGACACCGCCACTGTAGAGGCTGAGTGGCTTCGTGAACTCCTAATGGACTTGCCGATAGTTGAAAAATCGATACCGGCAATTCTAATGAACTCTGACAACCAAACTGTGATTGTCAAGGTGAACAGTTCAAAGGACAACATGAAGTCGTCAAGGCATGTCAAGAGGTGGTTGAAATCTATCAGAAAATTGAGAAACTCCGGAGTTATAGCTTTGGACTATGTTCAAACAGCTAAGAATCTGGCAGATCAATTTACAAAGGGTCTTTCATGAAATGTGATAGACAATGCATCTATGGAATTGGGCTTGAGACCCACGTGAGTTATTCTATAGTGGTAACCTATTCTATGTGATCGGAGATACCATGAAGTAGGATGGTGAAACAAGCTATAGTCTAGCTGAGAGAAGAGAACCTTTGAATAGGCTCATTCTAGTAAAAGATGCATTTCTCTTCAATCCTGTATGGCAGGTTGGTTTATACCTTAATGCATTCCGAGTGGTCTCTTTGAAACAAGGTAGTTGTTTCTTTGAAGCAAAGATGTTGTCCTATAGAATATCTTTTGAAGAATGTACCTATATGAGTCTGACTACTGGTCATAGTCTATAAGATGTGGGTGATCTCTAGAAACTCATGAAAGGCCTGGAGTATGACTTATAAGCTCCAAACCGCGGGGATGCTTTCGTAGCCTAGTATCAGTGAAGGACTCTAGTCAAACTTGTTTGCACAAGACTGTCAATTAAGGCATAGTCCATCGTACAGTTGTGAATAAGTGTAGCCTTAGTTCTAGATGGAAGTTTAACTTAACAGTCTCCATCAAATACTGGTATATCAAAGATTACAGTGGATCTGAGAGCATTTTTGGTGTGGCTTGAAATTCTTGGTGGGGATTGTTGGAATATATGGGCTGGCCCATTTATTTATTCAATTCAAGAATTAAAAGCCCACCAATAAATGCTAGAGAGATAAGTGGATTTGAGGAAGATCTTAACTGACTTAAATGGTGGACTCTGAGTACACCTATTGCAAAGTCAATCAAGGAGACTGGCGTGCCACACGCGCGCGCACTAGCTCGCCTCGCCGAGCCGGGCTTGGACGGAGCGAGGCGAGGCGACGCGCCAAGCCGAGCCGAGCCGAGCGAGCGAAGCGACGTGATGCAGTACGGTGAATCTTTTGCCGGTTATCAGAGTCGTCAATTGAGAGAATTCATTCTAGTAACGGCTACGTACTAATCTCTGGTATATTCCAACGGTTACTAAATTGATTGCCGCAAATTGATGACGGTGCTGAATGCCAGGCGTCCAGGTTCATTTCCCCTCCCTCACTGCTCGTCTATATAAGGCACTCTCCTCTTCCTTCCTGAAATACATACGAGCACCGAGTACTCCTTTGAGGAGACTTCTCTCTTCTCCCACTGTCTTCTGCTGCGCTCTTGTATTCCCATCGTCAGCACTGCACGCACAAGTTCTGGCGAGAGCAGAGCCTCCGGAACCTCGCCTTCTGCCAGAGATCCTGCTCGGGATAGGCAGGCGATAAGGTTTTTGGAAAGCGTTGAACGCGACAGCTCACTCCCTCCCTGATCGACTACGTCCTGATGGGCGAGGCGCAGCACCGATCGACTACAACAACTACTTCCTGGTGGCCGAGGCGCAGCACTGATCGACTACTTCCTCTTCTTCCTGGAGGCCGTTCGAGACACTGCAGTGCAACGACCTCTTCCTGCATCATTGTTGTACGACTGCATCGACTGAGGCTTCCCACGACTAGTATGACTAGTCCAGATGGTAACGGCGCCTCCGGTGCCTTCGGCACTGGCCCCGCCTCAGGGTACAACCTAATTCATCTGTGCTTATATTTGTTCTTGTTTATTAGATGTTTAAACTTGAACACTACCACATATTTGTTCTTGTTTATTAGCTGTTTAAACTTGAACACTAGCACATATTATCTGGTCACTGAATCACTCAACATAGTCATAATAATATTTTACATGTTTAATTTTGGAATTAAAATATACCGAAATATGCCTAGAATTCTAACATATATGTCCTGATATATAGGACGACCAGGGGTCGACTAGGCTCGACTAATCGGCCTGGTCGACGACTAATCATGATTAGTCTCTTGGTCGGTCCCATGGCGACTAGGTTCAACTGGACGACTTGAAAACATTGCGCAGGAGTTGCAGTGCTTCCAAACCTCCCAGGCCACAAGTATGATGAGAGAGTTCAAACCTTTCCGCATATCTTTTGGAACTGGTGTTGCACCACCAGGCCGAGAAACTAGAGGACTCAGCCGTGGGCAAGTCGATGACCAGGTTCAGATATTGGAAAATGAAGAACCAAACCTGACGAGTGAACACGCATGATAAAAGAAGGTGCTGGGCTGTTTCCTGTGCCTGGTCACACAGAGGACAGGCGTCTGGGTGTTGCAGCCCACGCTTGGCCAGGCGATCCGCCATCCAGATCCTTCCTTTTAATGCCAACCAAATGAAGAATTTGCAGTGTAGAGGTGCCCAGCTCCGCCAGATTCTTCGCCATGCTGCAAATTTTATGGAACCAACAAAGAAGGCCTCGTAAGCGGACTTGCTGCTATATGTATCAGTTTGGGTCAGCTTCCATCGAAAATGATCCTGAACTTCTCTATCCAACAAGTCCCAAATCCTAAAATAGTCCATCAGAACTGGGACAGTGAGAGCCCCTTTTATGTCAGACGCCCAGACCCTATTATTTAGAGCTTGTGCTACTGTCCTTGATCTCACCACCCTTTTGGGGATGGCTTTATAAAGGTTGAGAGCTATTTCTGCCATAGTGTTGCCATTTATCCAGCGATCTGACCAGAATAAAATTGTGTCCCCATTTCCAACTATTGCATCAACCGCCATATGAAACAAGGCTTGAGCTTTTTGTGGTACCTGAATGGTGAGACCAGCCCAAGGTCTTGATGGATCTGTTTTCTGTGCCCAAAGCCAGCGGATCCGAAGTGCCCAACCAAATATTCCAGATTGTGAATGCCTAGCCCTCCATATTCAAAAGGCCTCTGAACCTTTTCCCAGGCTACCAGGCAATTTCCTCCATTAGCCTTTTCCTGTCCTCTCCATAAAAATCCCCTCCGTTTCTTGTCAATGGCTCTGATAACCCATTTGGGAAGATCCACCGCAATCAGAAGGTAAATTACAGTGGCTGTCAGAACCACCCGTGTTAAAACCAAACGGCCTGCTCTATTCATCAGTGAAGCTTTCCAACCTGGTAGATGGTCCGCGACCTTGTCAATGAAGGGCTGGAACACCTCCTTAGTTGGCTTTCTCAAGGTCAGCAGCAAACCCAAATAGGTACACGGGAAGTCTTTGATTGCACAGGCCAAAATATCAGAGGTCTGCTGCAAGTCTTCATCTGACTCCCTCTGCATTGTACCTTCAAGTATCTTCAATATATATTTTGTTTAAAACATAGCTAAAGTTATGGCAGTGCCCATGTCTCATGATGTTTTGCACTAGATTTTGACTTTTAAATTTTGATCATATAAGTTGCTAAACTTTTTTGCCTGCATGTTAAGTTGAAATTCTTGTGCTTATGATTATACCTTTTATTCAAAATACTCATTTTGTAGTTGTTTATCAAAATAAGGTTCTAGGTTTTAGACTGCACTCTTAGTTACTGCAATGGCATAAACGGTCATCAAAACCTGCCAACAGCAGTCTTATTTCAAATAAATCAAAGGGCACCCCTGATAGCTAAAAGCATTCAAAGAACTAGTGCTTCACGAAATGCATTTAATCAAATCCATGTCTTCTCTCAGTGCATATTCGAGAGGCCCTTACCTCAAGGATGCATAAATGCAGGACAGCGAACACTTCATGATAAAAAAGACAAGAGGCCCATACCTCCTGCCAAGAAGCACTACAACTTCCATAAGGAGGCAGCTTCGAAACTAGTCATGGAAAGCCCCGGCCCCCAGCATAGTCGCATACTCCAGATATAGGGCCGTCATGATTACTGGTACAAGAATATTGACTTTCAAGCACCAAAAGCTGCAAGGAATCTGCTGACATAAAAGTTTAGTCCGCAGGGGGTGTTTTGATTCGGTAAGGTTTTACAGACTGTTTACCGAGAAATTGAATAGAATCATTTTTTCTAAAAAAAATGATGATGTAGATTTTGTCTTCTAGTGTTGCAATACAATGAAAGACACCAAAACAAGATATTGCCAGGACTATTGCAAGACATCAACTGTTAAAACTCACAACTTCAAAGCAGTGGTTTCAAAAGTGGAAGTAAAAAAATCACAGAAATAAGGGGGAATCACCCAAATTCAACACTCAAGCTCTAGGAACCTCAACTTCAAACTGTTTAAACCTTAAGAATTTCTGAATTTGGACCACAGTCAGGGGCGGAGCCAGAAAATTGATATAGAGGGGACCATTGTCAACAACAAAGCATTGGTTAGCTGGCAGGAGGGTCCAAGTTCACTTAATACGCCTTAATAATTAGCATAAGAATCAAAGGTGTTCTTCTGTTTTAACTGGAGGATTAGGGGGGGGTGCCCCCTTCCCTCCGCCTCTGACCACAGTCCACCCTTTCCAAACAGTTAACAGACACTTAAAGAAATTTATTTGTGCAACTAATAACACCCACCATGCAAACGAGAAGAATGGGATGAAGGGATGAGGGAACGGAGAGATACAGACCTGAATTGATCCTCCAGGTGCCTCTGTTTAGTACCCTGAGAAACTGACACCACACTGCTTGACATTGGGAGATATCCCAGAATCTCTAACTGTGAAATTGACTGAGCAAAGGCATGACCTATCAAGCATCAAATCAATCGATAAAGCATAGACACCTAGTAAGCTAGTAAAAGAATCATCCAGGGCTTTCAGCCATAGAGCTCGAACATCTCTGCTTTCAACAAGACTGAACAACTCTGCACCTCTGGCTGTCATATTGAGCGAGCAGTGCAAGGCATGGCATGGCAGAATCAGCAAGGCCTGGTGCCCTGGTCAGGTAAGAAACAGACAGTTTGTGCCAAAGACTTCAAACCTATGATGACATTGCCTTACTTCAACTAAACTGGAAAAAACTGAAGATTTTGAAATGAAACAAAAAAATGTATTTGGAACCAATAAAATTCCTTCATTTGAAATCCATTGTTAACTCAGTTTCCAAGTTAACTATTTTAATGCTACATGGGATACAATTCAAATTTAAAATATTGAAAACATCAATCACCTTTTTCCGGATTCACATCTCCCTTATGTACTAAGGTGGACTAGGCAAGAGCAAACTATGTCTGCTTTAAGTATCACAAGTTCACTTCGTATACTCCATCATTTGTACTTGGAAGGAAAACCCATGAGATCACAGATTCTTTGAGCATCCCAAAAAAATTACAACTGAGCATTAGCATCTAAGTATCTAACACAGATAAGACAGTAATTTGTATGAGCTTCAAAATTTTGATTACTAGCATAAAGGAGAAGGGACCACTACCTGGATCTATATTATGGCATCACAGAGTGGGAACTATAATAAAGTTCCAGAGTATCGCCTTGCGGTGAATGGGGACCATCAAAAGTCATGAACAAACTGAAATCGGAACAGTTCAAATAGGAGTTACCTTTCCTGGATAGTTAAAAGCAAAGCACAAAACAAATTTGTAGTTTGCTTTCCTGATTTTGGTTTATTAGCACAAAGGGAACATTAAGGTTGTATCAGACCTTCTCCATGTTATATCATGAATTCATGAGACCGTCTCCATTTCAGAGAGGATCCTAGGAATGTGTATGCCATGGACTGACAGTAGGATATGAAAAGACTTCAGGGCTGCATTGAACAAAGATGGTCCCAGGCTGCAGAAACAGCAGCATCTGACTATACATCCTAGAATATAGTTATCAAGGCATTCAACTTTCATTGTGATAAAAAAATAACATTAAAAAAATATCCTGTTTCTATGTGATCACAAGAAACTTAAATGGCATAATACAATACAGGCAATATGTGGTTGATATTTGCTCAGCGCTCATAAAGAAAACAATGGTACTGCACTCAAACTTCAAACCCAACTGGATGTTTTACTATTATATTTATGAAACCTAAACATGTACTGTGCAGATTAAGCAGCCCTAGATGCAAATTGGAAGAATATTGGAACCTAAACTCACAGCATTCTAAGTTTCTGGTTTTACTTTATGAACAGATAAGAAGTATTCAGCAACATCCATATGTTATGAGGATCCACAGACCACAGAACATATTCAAACTTTCAGATCACAAATTTTAAGCAAGAGACGCACATAAGTTGACCAAAATGAAATGTTTGCTAAGATGTAAAAACCACATTACGAACACACATCTGAGACTGAGTATCTGACTAAATTGAACTTGCACAAAACCACTCAAACTATTTCATTTCCAATGAGCTGCTTTACAGACATTGTTCCGTGGGAAAGAGCTCTACTGATGAGCTGCTGGTACATATTTGAGTTGAGCAAACTCTACATGAATAAAAACAAGTCATATGACTCATATCGAGGAACTAGGCAAAGAATAAACAAATCTGCTAAATCCACTACTGATTACCCCTTGAAAGCATAGAAGACAACATATGCTTCAACAGAAGGAGAAATCACCTTCCTCTCACTTTTTGTTGCTATGTTACATGTCATGCTTAATTTTGTCCTTCTGAGTGGTCAGCAGCAATGGTGAGGCGTTCACTTTCAAGAAATGAAGGATCAAGGAACTTGGCAACAAAAGCCCACATCTTGTAAACATCTTCAAAGTTAGTAAGGAAGCCAAGTGAAGCAGTCACGACTTCAACTCTTATGGTCACCTTTTTATTGTCTCTGCGTCCATTCTTATAAAATGAAGCCTCAGGTATATCGAGCATGCCATTTAACTGTTTCTGGTTCATGTCTACTTTTATATGATTGAGAAAACCAATGCCAACAGATATGCCGTTTTTCTCAGCAATCTTTTGAACAACTTCAGCATTAACAAACGTTCCATCATTTTGCTTCACATTAAAAGCAACAGCTGCTCCCCTTTCATACTTAATCTTGGGACCATAGATGTGTACAAGAGGGACTCCATCACCACCTTTCGAGTCTGGCAACTTCAGTTGCAAAAGTGAAGTTACTAGCCAATTGATCAAGTATCTCAACCTAAGAGTAGTTCTGTTGAGTCCCATCATATCAACATGATCAATGTGCCTGCAAATTATCTCTGGCTCCCTCCTGCCCCAGTCCTGAGCATCATCATATCCATCACTTGCACAACCATCATCATCACGGAATGTATATCCAGAAGCTTCAGCAGCATCTGAGGCCCGATTCAGCCTGTCAGCAATGATATTAGCCTCCGTGCTGAAAGAAACTCTGCGCCCCATGCTTAAACCTCCATCAATCTCTTCAACACCGAAGAGTCGCCCCCCAGTAAATCTGCTGTTGCCATCCCTACCTCCCAGCAGCCGGAATTCCCCTTCAGTCTCCCTTCTTATCGCACTTTCTTTGTGCTCTGCACCACCATTCATAGCACGTTGGCATGCCACCTCTTCGACCTCTGGCTCCTCTTGGATTTCACTAACCTGCCTGAAATGAGTTCTCCGCCCATTCTCAAAAATTTCTTCTTCAGGGTCTTCCTTGAGGCAGTCTGCATCTTGCGAGACTGATAGCACGGCTGCATCAAAGGAAATCACATGACCATCATAAAGTGGGCTTCTAGATATCCTGGAAGTTAAGTTTGGGGACATCCTCTTGTTACACTTTCTTCCGTTGAACCAAGAAGATGGTAATGGTGAACCCAGTTTCCCTTTCTTGAACTGACCAGACTTCTCTGACCCCAATGGGCTCTGGCCAACATCAACCCAGAAAGAGTTCTCTGATGAACAGTCCTCACTGAAGGCTGGACTCCTCATGACCTCACCCATAGAGACGCTCTCAGTTTCTTCAAAGATGGTGCTTGCCCCATCCCTGTCTGAGCTGCTGTCCCGACCAGGATCACTCTCAAAAGTCTCTCTAACCTGAGCAGACGTGTAGACACCTGAAAATGCTGGCAGCTGCGACCCATTTTGAGCATTAGAAGACGGCTTTTCATCTTTGTTAACGCCTGCATCATCTTCAAGCCCATCAAATGCATCAAAACCATCAACTGAGTCACTGAGATACTGTGGAAACACTGGAACAATCCTCACCATTCCTGATGCATTACACCCATTTCTCCCCTGCAGTGTCCCAATTACTGACTTCTTGATCAGAAGGCAACCAAACCCAGTTGGGTCTGCACCAAACACCCTGTAGAACGAAGTTATAATGAAGTCTGGCCGAAATAGGGAGAGCCCCAGTGAATCCATGTCCTTAGGGCCAAGTGCACCAGCATCAAGCATCACGTGCCACCCATTCTGCTGCGCCAGCGCCATCCACTGGTAGGAGTACTTGGCGCCGGTCACCCGAGACTGCGCAGGGAAGACAAACAAACCAACTGCAGCATCCCGTCGCCGCCCCTTCTTCTTGCCGACGATCTCCTTCCGCAACTCCGTTGAGCAGAGCTTCAGTGTTGGCCAGCGGAACCATGCAGTGAGCGTCTTGGCACCCTTCACCCGTGCACTCTGTGCCATCCAATTGACGGACTGGCTCTCATGGTCGAACATGGTCAGCAGCCTCCGGTTGGTCTCGAAGGGGTAGCACTCAGCAAGCAGCCGGAACGCTGACCCACGGCTCACTGTGAACACCAGCGCATACTCGCTGGCTGGCACATTCAGGTACTCCAAGATGCGCTCTTTGATGTCATTCTCCACGGTGCCGGGCTCAGCGCCGCCATAGAGCGCATGGTTGCTCAAATTGGCATTGAGCTCGTGCAATGTGAAGGACGACGAGGAGGAATCCCAACTGGAGTCGAAGAGGCCGAAACCGCAGTAGTCTAGACAGACCCTGCCGGCACCGGGGGCGTCGAGGTGGGAATAATGGTCGACGCGGAGGCGGTCGACATCGGCGGTTGAGGCGTAGTCCGGGTACATGGCGATGAAGGTGGCGATGGCGTGGGGGAGCAGCGGGAGGTCGGAGAGAGACCGGAACGGGCCGGCGGCGGCGGCAAGGGCCGTGGCGCGGAGGAAGTCCCGTTGCGCGCGCAGGCGCGCCAGGGAGCGGGAGCGGGACACGGCGGCGTCCGCATCGGCGCCGGCGGTGTCTGGCGGCGGGCAGAGGGAGCCATCCTCCGACGCTGCGTCGAGCGCGTCCCGCAGCTGCCGCAGGAAGGAGGACGGGTCGTCACGGTGGCCGTTGCTGCCACCACCGTGCCCACCGCCCCCGCCGCCACGGCGCCGGTGGTTCTTGGCGAGGAGGACGGCGGCGCAGTGGGATAACGGCTTCCATAGCGACAGATGCATGGGCCTCGGATCGAGAAGACGCCGCTCTCCGGCGGAAAAATCGCAGCTTTCCGGTGGCGGTTTGGATCAACGAGCGGAGTGAGGCATGGAGTGGGCAAACCCCCCGAGATTTCCGTGCGAAATGGGGAGATTTTGGACCAACGAGTGCAGGAAAACTGCAGTTTCGGGAGGAAAAACTGGATCTTTGGGTAGCTGGTTCTGGGCGAATCAAGAACTGCGGTGGTGGAGCACTGGGCGTGGAAATCTGAGGTTTTCGTGGAGGGAACGGGATTGAGAGGCGAGGAAATTGCAGACAGAAATTCGAGCTTTGTGGTGGGAGGGATTGGGGAGGGTTTGAAATGCCAGGACACCCCTCATCTTTGCAAACAAAACGTGAGGTCTTTTGCTTTTGGCAGGATCAAGAACTCAAATTAAAGAAAAGAGCACAGCATCAAACAAGGGGAGAAAAAGAAAGCAGAGAAAAACAAAAGATTTGACTCCACTTTTTCCGCCACTCCAGCCGTTCAGCAAGAACCGCTTGGTAAATGAAATGGAATGGGGTGGGGTGAGATATGACTGAATAGTTCTTGAAATCTACAGCTACTCCTACATACAAACAGGAGATAGAACAGAGTCCAGCTCGATTCACAGATGAGGAAGAAAGAAACCCGAGCTCAGAGGCAGATGCAGAAACCAGCTCCCAGCCACACACCCTAGCTCCTCTCAACTCACCAAACCCCTTGCAGGTGTTTTCAATGCCACTAAATGCAGCGCGTCATGATGAAGAGGAGGTTGCATTCATTGCCTTTGCAAGAGCTACTAGCAGGCAGCAGCACATCACCCATCACCAACATTAAATACTAATAAAAAGCATTAAATCTAATTAATCTAATGTCCTATTCATGTGATCTTAAACCAGATTTGATCCGCTTCTTTTTTCATCTAGAATAGTGTTTTTCTCTCACAAATTTCTCCAGCATTTCTCCAAACCATCCAAATTCTTATATAATTTCTCCTAGCAAACAGATCCTATGTTGTCAAATTATGGACTAATTAGCCTTAAAAAATTCGTCTGATAAATTAGTCGGAAGTTATATAATTAATTTCGTAATTAATCTATATTTAATACTTTATATATGTATCTAAATATTTAATGTAACCAGAATTTTAGTAACGTACATAGAAACCAAACATGGCCTTATTTGGCCTTATTTGCTTTCTAAGTTGTTCCTCCGTCCTCTTACCTCTTGCTCGCTTTCTGGTTGTTCCTCCGTCCTCCTCCTACCTCTTGCTCGGGACTGGAGTAATAAAGTACTGACAGTCACTATTTTAGGGGCCGCCGTTTGTTTGCAAGTGTACTATCTTCACCAATGGCTTGATTAGTTTTTAAAAAAAATTTCAAAAAGTGCTACAGTAGCTATCATATTGAATCTTGTGATACGTGTATAGAGCATTAAATATAGACGGGAAAAAACTAATTACACAGTTTGGTTGGAAATTACGAGACGAACGTTTTGAGCCTAATTAGTCCATGATTAAACACTAATTGCCAAATAAAAACGAAAGTACTACGATAGCTAAATTCTCAAAATTCGCGAACTAAACACGCACAAGTAAAAACAAAGTGTTTGGTTTGGTAGCATTAATTTTCCCCTGGGCCCTACCTTACAGTGTGTAGTAACAGAGTGGGCTGGCTGTAAAGCAGCAGCTGCATCCAAACAAGTGCTTGTGCATTGACTTTTCCTTTTCTTTTTTTGTTATTAGGGAAACTTTTTCCCCATTGAAATGCAGTGTTATTGGTCATCAGTTTTTTTTTTTTTGTCTATGGGGTTAAAGCAAAAGCATGCCACAATGATCGTCTTCTTGACTGATTTGTGGAGCTGTCTTTGGCCTTTTCGCCTAGTTTCGTGCTGCTTTTCTTGCACTTCATGATGATTTGTTATAATAATGCATACAACAAGTTTGTATCTGTTCAAGGAGCTCCTTATCTTTGAGATGGTCCCACCAAAGTTAGATAGTCATTACTCCTTACTCCTTAGAACGAATGTGTTGTTTCCATCAGCTTGAATTTTAATGGTGAGAACTACTCCTACCCCAAACTGACATTGACTTTCATCATTGAAAACCTGTAGGGCCTTTGTTTAGATTACAAGTTTTTTCACTCTCTCTCCGTCATATTAAATCTTTGGACACATGCATGGAGTATTAAATGTAGATAAAAATAACTAATTACATAGTTTGATTGTAAATTACGATACGAATCTTTTGAGCCTAGTTAGGCCATAATTGGACAATAATTATCAAATACAAACGAAAATGCTACAGTGCCGAATACGGATTCCTAACCCCAATCTAAACCAGGCTTAGTAGTGCTAGCATTGACATTCAAACAGTGTTTTTGGTGTTGTGTGTTTATCCATTGACGTTTTCCATTTCATGATTCTGGTCGTCTCACGCCATGGGCCTATCTTTATCGATCCATATGACTATTGTTTCCTTTGCCTTTTGTCAACTTGGCATGACACTCGTGATGTGGATGGATGGATGGATCAGGTCAGGTGAGGCGTGTGTGTGTGTGCATCTACTCCTAGCTGCTGCTGCACAGAGAATCCAGCGTGTCAGTGGACAGTCAAATGGCCACATAGCATAGGCCTCGTGAAGCAGTGAGCTGTCGCCAAAAAGGCTCGGGGCCAAGGGAGCTTTTTTCATCGCCCCATCCAATCGGCCAAGGGAGCTTTTTTCATCGCCCCATCCAATCCAATAATCCATCGTCCATGCTGCCACTCAGGCTGAACGATGGCAATAGTAGCATGTTCGCTGGTTGGTTTTAGCCGATCTAAATTAGTTAGTTAATAGTATTTTTCTCTCACAATAAACCAGCATTAACTAGCTTAAATCAGTCCAGAAACTAACCAACGAACCGGCCGAGTTTCTGCTCGGCCTCATGCCCTCGTCCTCGGCCTCATGCCCTCGTCTGAATCTCGTCTTTTGTCCATTGGGTCTAAAGTCAATTTCTTGTCAAATCTTGCAGTTATGCTTTAGGAGGATAACTGAAATATCACAAGAATTTCGTAATTCAGATGTTTTCCTAGTACTTTTCATGTATTACCTGCTTGCTAGAGTAAGGATAGCATTTTTTCACATAAATTTGTGAAATCTTTTGAAATCATAATTGGAAGAGAACTGTTTATACGATTCGGTAACTCAATTGAATGCTGAATCCGTTACAGTTGGAATATTGCCATCCAAGAACTGTACATCAATCAACCATCACCCAACCTCCTTTGTTGATTGCGCCTTTGGAGGCACAGACATGGCTTTCCACGCTTGCAAGGAGGACGCAGGAGGCGGTGTACACTGTACACTCTGGTGTAGAGATAGCCGTCTGTTTGCTTGGTCGTAACGATCGTAAATTTTTAGTCAGAACAATATTTTTCTCTTACACCAAATCAGCCAGCAGTAATAATCTATGATCGTATACGATCGTATCAGCATCAGCCGAACAAGACGGCAGGATGATATAAGTCATTGTGTACAGTCTTTTCGATTATTGTAATGTAATCCTTTTAAAACCTCCCTCTCTTTGTAGTTTAACTTGGACCTTCCAGGGTTCAGAGGGCCACTCCATTCTATTCTAATGAATGGAAATTTCCAGGGGATCCTTGGCCCCCGGTTGACCTCCTTTATCAGAATTAAAAAAAAGAAAGATAGTAGTGTGTTCTTTCTTCTTCCCCGGCCCTGTTTGGTTTCTACCGTCGCTCCTAAAATTCTTGTCACATCGAATATTTAGACACATGCATGAAGTATTAAGGGCCTGTTTGGGACAGCTCTACTCCAATTTTTTCTGCTCTGTTCCACCACTCTACCATGGAGTAGCTCCACTGTGGAGTTCCTGAAGCAAATGTGACTGTTTTGGTATGCAGCTGCTCCACCTTCGGTAACAGGAGGTTTTGGTGGAATGTCCTTCTATGCCCTTGGCACATCCATCCGAGGCAGCGGGGCTTGTGGAGATCTGGAGGCCGTCGTAGGAAGCGAGCAAGTGGAGGTCGTCCTCAGAGGCAGCGGGGCTCGTGGAGAACCTCTGGGCGTGAGCGGTTGTCCTGCCGAGAGCACAGCGGCCATGGCGCGACCATCAGGGGCGCATGAGCCACGCAAAGACAAGAAAGGAAGAAGATGCATACATGAAGAAGGGCGCCGCCGGGGATGGTGAAAATGCGGATGTGGCTTGCTGGGGCATGGCCGGGGACGCGCGGACAAGCCCAGGGCACAGCTACCACGGGCGTGGCCACCAGGGGCGCAGTCGCCAGGGACGCACGGCTCGCCGGGGGCGCGGCCGTCGGGGACGCGCCGCCTGCCTGAGGTGCGGTTGCTGCGGACGCGGCTTGCTGGGGGCTCAGAGTGCTAGGCGTGCGGCCGCCACTAGCGCTGCCGTGGAGGGAACGAGCGTGGCCAGGGCGCCGCTCACCGGTGGCGGCGGGGCCAAGCGAGGGCGGGCCGCCGCTCGCCAGGGGCGGAGGGGCCGAGCGCGGCCAGGGCTCCGCTCGCCGGTGGTTTGGGGAGGACGGGCTAGAGCAGAGGAGAGAGAGGCGACGGGAGGAAATAGAACGAACCGGTATTTGCGTAACGAGTGGCAATTGCGGGTAATTACCTCCAACTCCACGAGGACATACGAAACGCTGGTTTGTGGAGTACCCTCTGAGGAGCTCCGCGAAAAACATGGAGTTGGACCAAAACTCCATCTTTTTTTGGGAGCAGAGTTTGTGGAGTTGGACATGTTTGGCAGGAAAGTTTAGGAGCAGAGCGACAAAAGGTGGAGCAGAGCAGTCCCAAACAGGCCCTAAATATAGACTAATTACGAAACTAATTACACAACTTGCGACTAATTTACGAGGCGAATCTTTTAAGCCTAATTAGTCCATGATTTGACAACGTGGTGCTACAGTAAACATATGTTGATGACAGATTAATTAGGCTTAAAAAATCATCTCACAAATTAGCCTCCATCTATGTAATTGGTTTTATAATTAATTTATATTTAATGCTCTTTATTAATATCTAAACAAATTCGATGTGACATAAATTTTAGTAACGACTAAACAACCAAACACCGCCTAGTCCATTCCCGTAATAAAATCCCAACTGTTATTGGTTGCGCATTCAAGCCTAAAACTTCACCCATTTTTCTGTCTAAGTGAGAGATAAATAAACTCCAGGACATGGTGCTGTACCTTCCAATTATTTATGCCTTTGCTTCCCTATCCCTGGAATTGAATATGTACTGGAACAAGGAGTAAAAGCCTCCCCATACTAAAAAGATGCGATTCTAATTTAGACCAAGTCGAACTATCTTAACTTTGATTAAGTTAAAAATAATATCGGCATTTATAATTTCAAATAGGTACATAATATTTCATGATAAATCTAATGATAGTGATACATATTTAATTACTAAATATTAATATCTTTTTATATAAATTTGATCAAACTTGAGAAGATTTAACCCGATACTATTTTAGAATTGCATCTTTTCTTGAAGGGGGCACTACCTATCAGGAATTCAGGATACGAGTAGATAATAAAACAGCAATCTGCTCAGCTACATATTATTTTTATGCTAAAAAACTACATATTATTTTAAAAAAGAAAAAGAAAAATGTACCAATGTGGATCAATTGGTTCTGCGTAGACAAGACTACTGACTTCCTAGGTCAGGGTCAGCTCATGTAGGGCAGACAGACCTCATTTCCAGTCAGATCCTGGTGCACTAAAATAATGCCCCTAGATACCAATTCACAAATCAGATTAAGGGGGTGTTTGGTTTCTACAGGAAAATTTTAGTCCATGTCCCATTGGATGTTTGGACACATGCATAAAGTATTAAATATAAAAAAAAATAACTAATTGCACAGATTGTGACTAATTTGCGAGACGATTTTTTAAGCCTAATTAGTCTATGATTTGACAATGTGGTGCTACAGTAAATATGTGCTAATGGCGGATTAATTAGGCTTAATAAATTCGTCTCGTAAATTAGTCTCCATCTATGTAATTAGTTTTATAATTAACTCATATTTAGTTCTCCTAAATAGCATCCGAACGTCCGATGTGACATGGACTAAAATTTAGTCTATGAAACCAAACACCCCCTAAAAGATCCCATCCCCTCCTCCCTAGTACTAACACAGTACAGGATTATTAGCTGCAAATTGCGTTGCCACTTGCTCCAACTCACTGACCTTATCATTGACAAATCGATCGATCTGAAATCAAACACCAATAATTACACACACTAGAGATGATCTGAACTGACTGAAGTCTGAAGAAACCAAGCATCAGCTTGTTTCACGCGCTGCAAAACGTCTGCAGAGTCAGGTAGGTTCGTTCTTGCACAATACGAGGGCCAGTTTGCACAATACGAGGGCCAGTTTGGTTGCTGGAAAATTTGGCAAAACGTTACTGTAGCGTTTTCGTTGTTATTTAGCAATTAGTGTCCAATCATAGTCTAATTAGGTTTAAAAGATTCGTCTCGTGGATTTCGTCTAAACTGTGTAATTAGTTTTATTTTTTATTTATATTTAATACTTCATGCATGTGTTTAAAGATTTAATGTGACGAAAAATCTTGAAAATTTTGGTATTTTGAGAGGGACTAAACAGGACCCAAAACTACAAGAGGCAGGCTGGAGTAAAGGTCCAAGGCAAACCTACTCATTTTTTATGGAGGCGTGGAGGCTAGCTACGTCAGTAGTACAGGTATTTGGTCGTGTATGGCCACTTGGGTGAGGACATGGGCAAGGTCGCAGGCACAACACGTCGAAACAAGCTAGGGTGCATTGGGCGACTACTCGCTTGTTGCTTGCAGTGTGTCACATGCTCGCAGGCAGCAGGCAGCTCACTCAGGCTCGGCTCACAAGGTCTCCACTTCACTCGAGTCTAAGTGTAGGGTACCGTTTAGTTCCACTTCGTTTTGCAAAATTTTTTAAGATTTCTCGTCACATCAAATCTTTAGACGCATGTGTAAAGCATTAAATATAAATAAAAAATAAAACTAATTACATAGTATAGACGAAATTCACGAAACGAATCTTTTAAGCCTAATTAGACTATGATTGGACACTAATTGCCAAATAACAACGAAAGTACTATAGTGCCATGTCGCCAAAAAATTTGCAAACTAAACAAAGCCTAGGTGTTTGAGTGGAGAGGATGTTTCAAGAGGAGACTACTGCGAATGTTTAGGTTGTTTTCTTCTGCTCCGTGTTGCTAGCTACTTAATGCGACGGATTCATTGGGTTTCAAAAAATTTGAAATTTTCTGTCGGACGGTGATACCCAACAACAGTTTGGTACATTGGTTTTAGGACAAAATAGCAATTTGGTGTGTCGTGTGCGTATTCTCAATTCTCGGTTCCAGGTTCAAATGCTAATCTTTATCTTTTCATGTCGTGTTTGGAATGTGGTAATGTTTTTCTATTCCTGCATTTTTTTATGAAATTAGACTGAATTCTTGCATTCCAAACATGCCATTATGGGACATGCTAGAGTTCACGTCATTATATTAAGGATTTCCTTCCATAAAAAATGATATAAGTCTATTAGAGCATCTACAACAGTCTATCAATAATCTATCACTAACATGTATGTATTGAGGTAGCCTAATATTATTTTTGTAAATATTAGGGGAGTTGCTACAGAAATGCAACTTCCCTTTTATTTGAGGGAAGATAAGATAATTATTAGTTGCCACAAAAAAGGGGAATAGGTATCGGGTAACTACTGAAGCAAGAAAAAATATAGTTAACTCTAATATGGCAGCTTTATAGTGATATGAGGTATTGAGGGACTCTTGGAGATGGTCTTAGGATGACATAGTTTCTAATATGAAACTTTAATTAGCAATATATCCGTGTATGAATTATATTATCAACTGTTATCTTATATTATTAAAGTATTGCTCGACAGATCTCAATAATGCAATGTTAAGCTTACGCTCCCAATCCATTGATGATCAAAGTTACTCCCTCTATTTTTTTACATGTCTTGTTAGCTTTGTCCTAAGTCAAACTTTACTATCTTTAACCATCAATTTTTTTGACCAAATTAGCAGGGGAGTCCTCTACCTATTTTTTTTCTTTTTCATTAAATGAAAGAATGAGCTATTTACAAGTTTACATATTTTCAAAACAGGCAGCCAGGAGTACACCACTTAGAGTCTCACAACTTATATGAATTATATGTTACGAAAGTATTTCTCATAGTGATCTAAAAGCATAAACCTTACGTCATGAACCCATATAATCTTTTTGAAATCGATGGTCCAAGATACGAATGTTTGATTTAGGATGAAGTTAATACTGTAAAAAAACGGAGAAAGTAGGAAGGTGACATAACACAAGCCAAGATGCCCAAAAAAAAAGATTTGAGTTTGAATGAGGGATGGAACCTGCTGATTCTGGTCCACCACATGTCCATGTCCATCTCCAATCTCTCTTCCAACTACTAAGGGCGTGTTTAGATCCAAAATTTTTTGGGTTTGGGGTACTGTAGCACTTTCGTTTTTATTTGGCAATTAGTGTCTAATTATAGACTAATTAGATTCGAAAGTTTCGTCTCACGATTTCTCACCTAACTGTGCAATTAGTTTTTTTTTCCGTCTACATTTAGTACTCCATGTATGTGCCGCAAGATTCGATGTGACGGGTACTACGTAAAAATTTTTGGTTTTTGGATGAAACTAAACGGGGCCTAATTACCAATCACCAGCACCCATTTGCCTTGCCACTAGTAAAATCCCCTACCAGTCACCGCCATCCATTTGCCTAAAGGAAAATTCTACTCGCCGTCTAGTACATAAGTACAGTCACAGTCACAGTCACAGTCACAGTCACAGTCACAGACACAGCATATCCTAGTCGTAGCACAGCAGCACTTGTCTGTTTGACCCCATGGCTTGCGCTGCGTAGCGTAGAGTGTAGAGAAGCAGGGGCATGGCGGAGCTCCCAGAGTCCCAGGGATCTTGTTGGCTTGCGCTCGCTCACAAGTCCGTGTCCGCCATGCAAGCCCTTGCTGGGTCGCTCTCGCTCGTTACCTGTCGTCTCGGAATGGCTGCATTGCAGCTCCCCCCAGCAGATTCTTCAGCCTCGAGGTCCGTCCGGAGATGGCGTGAGCGTCCGGTTGCAAGCGTTGAAGAAACTGGGTCGGCAACGGAGCGATCGAGGGGTTTGAAACCTGTTTGTTAATTTTGTTTATATTACGAATGAACAGACAGCGCCATGCATGTGGTCTGCAGTGGTAAATTAAGGTAGTAACTCAGTAGTTTATTTAATTTAGTCCCCCGATCGATGAGTTCAACGGCCTCCGTATTTCAGCGTGCAGTGACAGAGCATCTTCCCGGATCTGCCGTGCTGACTTTTTTTTTTTTGGTTCTTGATTGGCGAAGCAAATTCTGACTTTGTGGGTTTTATGCGCGCCGAGTTTAGAAGAGAGATGTCAGATGTCAAAGAACTAGCACAAGATTCTTGATTCTGAACTAGTAGCGAATATATACATTTGTATAAGTACACTCTTCGGTGCCAGATGCCGGTTCATGTTATATGGTTTTAGCGTTCATGATCTGCACTACTATATAGACGGAATTCGCAATGCTTAGCCGCGGTAAAAAACAACTTCTACAGAGGAATTCGCAACCACATCTATGCAGGAACATCAATCAAGAAATGAAGCAGAGGTACGGAACCGTCTAAGGACAGACCATAAGATCAACCTCCGCATAAATGATTTCTCCAAAACAATTTATGTACCGTACTCCCTACACAAGGTTACCTAAACAAAGCATTTGTAGAAGCGGTTGTATATATAATTACGGATTTGCTAGCATCTAGACTATGTTCCGGAGCGCTAGCGTCGGACGGTGCCGCTCACGTAAGAAGTGGAGCCCACGCTGTTTGTTTTCGCGTGCCCCACCGCGTGGACCCCATGCTGCTTCTTGCCCTACCATCGCACTCGCTCTGCTTCGCTTGACCGCCGCGCGCCCACGCTTGCACGCGAGAACGCCACGTGGGTCCCAGTCACCTGCCCCGCCTATGGATGCACGTCGCGGATGCATTTGCCGGCCTCAAGCACCCGCACGGTGGCCCATGGCTGCGCCCAGCAGCTGAGGCGGGCGGCTGCGGCGGGTGGGTCCCATTACAACATGTGCAACACCATATTTATTTTTTTAATATCGAGATGAAACACTTGCAACATACGTCTGAAACAGTTGAAACACTTGCAACATACATCTGAAACACATGCAAAACACCGAAAAACTTGAAAACACATGTGTAGCCACTGCAAACGTATGCAACATCCAGATGAAACGTTTGCAACATATTATGAAACACCTGAAACACTTGAAACATACGCTTGCAACATGCATGTATATGCAACACCCAGATCTACTTTTGCAACATCCAGATAAAACTATTGCAACATACGTCTGAAACAGATTTTGAACAAACTCTTGCAACGTACGTGTATAGCCATCGCAACATTTGCAACATCCCAATCTACTTTTGCAACATCATATGAAACACTTAGAACATACCTTTGAAACATCTGAGACACTTGAAATATATGTTTACAATATGTGCTTTCAGCACAACATCTCCTTGCTGCTTGGGAGAATGAAGGCTCATCGGCATGTGGAGTTCATTGGAGTACAACTCGTTGGTGTGCGCGGAGCTCGCCGCTCTGGTGAGGAAGGTCGTGACAGGTCTGATGTAGAAGACGCTCTGGTGGAGAAGGCCACGGCTGATCTGGCGCGAGCTATCACCGCTCCGGTGGAGAAGGTAATCCACACGCTAGAGAAGCCCGCGGCGGACAGGAGGCGCGATGGAGATAGAGGAAGGCGGGTGGCCACTCTCGGGCGCGGTAGAGATGCCATTCGGCAGCCCCAAGGACGCCATGGAGAACACTACGGTGGCATGCGGAGCGCGGTCGTGGTGGGGCATGGTTGCGGCGCGGTGAAGAGCCTTCTAGAGAATGGAGACAACATAGGTGAGTGGACGAGAGGATAAGACTGTTGGGCCGTTAGGCTAGTGTCGCGGCCCGCAAATGAAAATATCCAGACGATCGGACGCCCTGACCACAACATTTCCGATATAATTATCCCTAAAAATATATTTTTAAGGATGGTCCAAAAGATCAGCCATATTGTTTTAAAATGATTTATCCACACTTAGATTGTCGTTGCTTTTGCGTGTGCATGTCATGGATTCGAATATGAGACCTTCACCTTCTAACGTGTGCAGCAGCCGCTGTCGTACTAAGGGAGATGAGGCTCGTAAAAATTTTGGTCAAAAACTCGATAGTAAATACAACGGAGAGCGATCCGAAGAAGATCACACGAAGACCTATTTGTGCGTGGGCAAGGTCCATGGACGAAATATGAAGTTTTTTTTGCTCTAGCAAGGACATCTTTACGAGGGTCTTCAATAAGGGGAGTGTTTGGCTGGATGGTTAATAAACCAAAATACTGTTCTGGCTGGATTATTGTAAGAAAAAAATATTGTTCTGGCTGAAAAACATTGTTCATGTAAACAGTGCCCGTGTGAGTGGGCTGGTCAGCCAGCCAGCCAACCAGCCGAACACGCTCAAGGACTAGAGGAAAATGCGAGTTTAATTTCTCAATACCTCGGGAAAAAGTTGATGCAAGAGTTTGCATTCTCTGATTCATTTAGCTTTCTGCATTTACTTGCATTCCTCGATGTGTGTTTGACCTTTTTCTAGGCCTTGTTTAGATTACCTTCAGATTCCAAGTTTTTTTACTCTCTCTCCATCACATCAATTTTTAGCCGCTTGCAGGGAACATTAAATGTAGGTAAAAAAAATAACTAATTGCACAGTTTAGTTGAAAATCACGAGATGAATCTTTTGAGCTTAGTTGGTCCACGATTGGATAATATTTACTAAATAAGACAAAAGTGCTACTATTCATCGGGTTGAAATTTTTTGCAATCTAAACATGGCCCTAGTCTACCTTGCTAGGCTGTCAATAGAATTGAAGCCTTAGGTGCAAAACTCTTTTAAACAGAGATAACAAACACTTAACAAAATTTTAGTGCATATCTAGATAATATCCTACATAGGCTTTGATAAGTAGGTTTGAAAGACCATTAGGTTTTTAAGTTAACTAATGCATTTCCCTCTCAGGTGGCATGGCCTCTTCCAACCAGGATGAATAAAAATAATTGATGTTGAATGTATCCGTGTTTGCTAGTTTCACCTCGTGATTTTGTCATGGAAAGTTTGCAAAACACGTTTGGACATCTATTAGAACGTTTTGAGAAAATTTCAGATTTTCTAGATTTTTTCCTGTTTTTTATAGTTAAATCTAGTTAGCGTCTATGTTTATGGGCTTTAAATATTTTTCTCTGTGTTTCTCTTGTCCAAACTATCTCAATGTTTCTTCAGAATTTTAGAGGCATATTTTGTGGTTTAAAAGCCTTGGCGGGTTTTTACATGTTTTATTTAAAATTTGATGAAACCACCTCTAGTGTAGGCAAAGGCAAGGAGGTATTAAAGGTTTTGAGAAAGATAATTTGTTAGAATTTAAAGAGGAAATATAGACTACAATGAAACACAATGGGCCCATGCTGATACTCCATCTGTCTAGAAAAGAATGCAACTACGGGTTACGTGAAATCAAAAGTGGTTCATGTTTAACCAAATTTCTAGGGAATACTATTCACATTTACGGCTCCAAAATAATTTATTATGAAAATACATTTCGTAATTAGTTTTATGATATTTATTTGATATCATAAATATTGATACCATTTTTATCTATAATTGATCGAACTTAAGATATACTAAACCATGACACTGTGCTAGAATTGCACTGGTACTACATTTCCTAGGATCACTACGCTGATAGTCCTTGTTTAGGAAACAAAGTTTGCATATAGTGTACACAGAAGCAAAGTTGATACAAATACAATCGGGCGGTCTAAGAAGCCACACATGACGCCCTGTATTCTCCTACAAAGAACTCGCTAGGATATGAGCATCGCCATTCGACCCTCTACGGCTCTACCTTTGTATAAGGAGAATGAACCGAGGAAAGTTTTGTCACTGTCAATCTCTTGGATATAAGGCCATGTTCGCTTGAACTTATCACTCATGTTATAGTGTTTTTTTTTCACAATAAAACAGCATCAGCCGGCTTATCGGCCACGAAAACTATTAGCCGAACAGCTTGTCCATACTCGTCCTGAGTACGATGATAAATTGATACCCACTCCGTTCTAAATTATAACTCATTTTGATTTCTTGATACGTCAATTTTATTATATATAATTTGAGATTTGAAATGGAGGGAGCAGGTGAGATGCAATGAAAAAAAAACCCTTTTCTCTCCTGTGCTACTAGGCCGCAACCTGATGAAGGTACTACTAGGCCCAACACGATAAGTGGGCCAGGACGTGGCGGTATCCGTGTGTGCGTGTCCAAGCAACGACGGCGGAGCGGTCCACGCGTGCTGTGGAGCCGACGGGGGCCCGGGGTCGGGGTGGGGCTCCGTCGCTCCGACCCGCCAGCCAGGCTGGACGCGGATAGACTTGGGGCGCCGTGGCCTCTTGGGCCATCGCCGGACCGGATCGCGTTCAAGGCCGGCGACGTGTGCGTGCGTGGCTGCCTGCTCCCTTGGCGCGCTCCTGTTTCAGCTCATCTTCATGCCCGGCGGCACGGCGGCACGCTAGCTGGACCTCCCAGGCTCGGCATGTCCGGCGGGGGACCGATCGAGGAAAACTTTGGACCAAGCTGGTGTTGGGCGCGTTTTTCTTCTGTCGTGCGTGCGCAGCGCACGGCAGGATCGGCGGAGCAATGCCTGCCGCGCCGGTGCCAGGGCGGCATGGAACGCGCGCGCGCCCACAGCCTGTTCGTGACAATGTCTTCGCCGAGGTTTGTATTGCATCAGCAGACGGCCAGGCCACCAGGTTGGATCGGAGTCGGCTCGTCGCCGATGAAGGTGACAACTGACAAGAGGTATCCGTATCTCCTTTTCGCTTCGTCAGGGCTTGTTTAGTTTCAAAGTTTAGTCCCCCTATCGTATCGTATGTTTGTATGAAGTATTAAATATAGACTAAAAAATAACTAATTGTACAGATTACGACTAATTTACGAGATGGATTTTTTAAGCCTACCTAGTCCATAATTTGACAATAAGGTGTTACAATGAAGCTAATGATGAATTAATGAGGCTTAATAAATTCGTCTCGTGATTTCTAAAAACTTCTATAATCTATTTTATTATTACTATTCAAACACTCATATCTAAAACCCCATGTGACACGGCCTGGATTTAAACACCACCTAGGTACGACCGCTTAGTTTTGTCTTTCTATCTCTTATACATACAGACTGCAGACCCATACCTCATCTCTTCTCTCTATGGGTGATGCATGAGATATCTCTTGTTTCATTCACTCCTCGTTAAAATCACAAAAAGCAAGGCTTGAATATCTCCGATCCATCCCCTTTTATGCATGCCGTCCGTTGAAGAAAATATCTCCCGGGTTTTTGGATAAGTCTACTACATGTGAGGTTCTGAGCAAAGCGTTGCGAGCACTGACTGAACACTGAACAGGAAGCCAACAAGCACCTGCTGGCTGCTGCAGTCCACTCCAGTCCAGCTAATAACCTGCGCCAACAAATCAAAGCAGCTCCTGCACCATCATGCTCTGATCTCCATGGAGAGTTGATCGTCGCGTTGAGGTACTCATGCATATGCATCCATCCACTTTGGCACTTTGCACGTATTATATCCTCTTCCATTTCTTCCATGCTCGATCTTGTCATGCTAGCTAGCTCGCCGATTTCTTGGTTGTTCTTACCCGGTGGCGTCCGTCCACAGCTACTCAGATCACTCTCTCTCGGGCGAAACTAAATTCCGGTCCGGGGGACAACGACGATGGACATCATCAACGGCGCCGTGCTCCCGCGCTACCACGCCGCCGCCCCCGTCACGGGCGCTGCGGCGGCTTCCGTCGCCGACGCGAGGGTCAGCGGACACCTCCAGCTGCTCCGGCGCGTGCGCCTCAGAGGAACCGGAAGCGCTTGGGCCGGGCTGCAGGCGACGACCCGTAGGTTCTTCTCCTCGCTGCCGCAGCGGCACGGGCACGGGAGGACCATCGGCTGGCCGGCTCGCTGCACCCTCGGCGGCTCCTCCTCCGACGGCGACGGCGACGGCGCCGCCGCCGCGGACTTTGACGCCAGCGGGGAGGAGTTCGTTGACTCCAGCGTCATGGAGGCCGGTTGGTATCCATCTCTTTTATTTCAGCATTATTAGGAGCACATCACGTCCATTGCTTGTCTGGTGCTCAACAAAATCCGTGCTTGCTTGCCGCAGTTGAACTCAGGAGCATGTCGGACGGCGGTTTCGTCATCAAGATGCGCGACGGCAAGAACCTGAGATGCGTGCAGAACAACCCTCGAGTGCTCAGGCTCCGGGACTCGGCGCCGCACCACGCGATTGTGCTCAAGATGGAAGACGGCAGCGACCTTCTGCTCCCCATCATCGTCAGTACGTACCAGTTCCTTGCTTGCTGCTTGGATGAATAATTCCTCATTGACGTCATTAATTGCTGTTGGCAGCAGATTCTTTTGTTTCTAATTAATCTTGTTGCTTGCACGTGCTACCTTCCTCTTCCTCCTCCCCAGTGGAGACGCCGAGCATCATGTTGCTGGCTGCGCTTCGGAACATCCGAATTGTAAGAGCTGGATTTAGTTACTGCACAAACTTCTGTATATAGGTGCTCATAAGCATGGTGTCTAAACTGCACTGACATTGCTATTTCTTCGACTCTTTCTAGCCAAGGCCAACTATCTATAATGTGGTATTGGAGATGACTGCAAGGATGGGATATGAGGTGTGTTGGAGAAAAAAAAAACCATTGCATTGCTGCTCGATATGCTGCCTCACCGATCACTTTGGCCACGTACTCTGCTTTTCAGGTGCGTTTGGTGCGGATTACAGAAATGGTCCATGACGCATACTATTCTCGACTATATCTTGCAAAGGTAATTGCAATCCCAAGTAAGTTATATCACATAAACAATCCTTTTAGTTTATTGGTCTGAAAAAAAAGCATGTCAACATGACACCAGATTGGGAATGACCAAGATACTATTAGTTTCGACCTCAAGCCATCGGATGCTATCAACATTGCTTTCCGTTGCAAGGTATGCATTTGCTTCATTTACTTTTCAGTACCAGATGACAATATTTGTGTGTGGACCACACCTATTGCTGATACTGAAGGTTTACCTTGTATCTTTTTGGCCTAGTGACCGTGTAAATTATATATACTTCGTATGAGTATAAACTATAAACCATTCAATTGGAGAATCAAAACAACATGATTCCTTTGATTGGTCAGCAAAGCAACCTCCCCGTTCTATTCTGATTTTGATGCTATAAACCTTGCTGTTGGGGGATGATATGATCCCAATACAATGATATGGATAGATAAATTCCTCTTTTAGGAATCTTACTATTACTAATTACAGACCTAACGGAGTCTTCCCCTTAATTCTCACCATATGCGCTAGAGATTTTTTTTCGGGTAAACAATGATTATGAAAAATATTAATATTCTCTTGAGGTTAGCACCGATACCCGATCTTAGATCTTACTTGAAGCTCTGTTGCAGATCTTAAGTGATACGGTGCAGATTTTAAATAACCGTCATGTCATTCTAGTACTTAGAGTGCAGTCTACGACCTAAAATTCTTATTTTCAACAAAAAAAAGAAACAAAAGGAGAGTTAATAAAGAAGTTTCAGCTTAACTTGAGGATAAAAAAAAATCTATAGCAACGAATTAGATTAAATTTGAAAATCAAAATCTAGATTCATGAGTCATGACAATAAAAGACACATGTTGCAACAAGGTCAAGAGCCGCTATGGTCTATTTCAACTACATGCAAAAGACACAAAAGTGTCTTGCAATGGATAAAAAATATGGATATAAATGAAAAAAACATATTAAACAGTAGTTGAGAAGTTTATCATAACTGAGCAGTGACTAAAGAGTATCTATTATGCTGATTGTGTTAGAAAATGAACAAACAGAAAAAAAAACATGTAAATTAATATAAGTAATTTTTATTAGTCATAGGTATTGAACAGCAACATATAATACTTTTATCTCCTAAGATTCTAAACGAGTTGATGCACTAGTATAATATATGCAGACAAATTCTGTAAGTTGTTCTATTGCTCATTGGGTACGGTACTTATTCCAATTTGGTGGTTCATCCATAGGTCCCTATACAAGTTAACAGGCGTATTGCATATAACAATGGATTGAAAGTCGTACAACCAAAGGCGGCTGAGAGTTACGTAGGCTCTGACGACATTCAAATCACAAGGTTTGACAGGTAGACATACAAATTCTGTTTTTTATATATTCCTGTATGGACAAGTGTCTTCTTAAACTCTGCAACTGCAACCATTCCACTTTGCAGGCCTGATGACCAACATTGCAGTGAGGCCCAAGAGTTTGATTTGGTCCGGAATATGCTCATCGCTGCAGTGGAAGAACGCTACAAAGATGCTGGTGAGCTCCTGCGGACTTGCACAACTACAATGTTAAAGACTGTTTTTCTTTTCAGTTTTACTTTGAGTAATCCTTCTAATCGACTGATCTCCTTCCTCCTATTTTTTTTTTTCCAGCTCAATACAGAGACCAACTTTTCACGTTGCGGTCAAAGAAAAAGAACGCAATATAGCAGGCTCAGGCCATTATACATGAAACATCCACAGATGGGTGCACAATTCAACTTGCTAGGCCTTGATGGGGGTGTACATAGGAGGCCTTTTGCTGAAGCACATGAAGCTTCGGCAAACATCTAAGAAGCACCATGTAAATACCTACAGACTTTATGTATAGACACACGGATAGTATAATTCTGGATTCTAAGAAGCCCCGTTTGGTTGGGCTTCCCTGCTTAGGCAACCAAGGGTGTGGGAACCCATAAGTACTTTTGCAACAAAGGGGTGGGAACTTATAGGTAATAGAACTTAAGATCACTAGGAGTAGATCTAGCGAGTATAAACTTGCATTTAGGATATAGTAAACCCTAGAACATGAACTAAAACCGAGAGAGATAGAGAGTGAGGATGAGAGTGGGGAGGCATTACCGACCATCGGCAGGCTTGGCGGAGGAGCTGGCCATGGTGTCGATGTAGAGTAGCAGTGGAGTCCGGCGACGGTGTGGACGTCGCAGTGGAGGCATGGTCGCAGAGGCGGTGATGAAGACGCGGCGGTGGCCGGCTTCCCGTCGCTGACAGCGCCCCTCTCTCTAGATCGGCTTAGGGTTAGGATGTAGGTGGGGTTTTGGCGGCTCAGGTGAACCTCGTGCTTTGTGCCTCGGCCCCCACCTCCTTTTTATGGCGCTGTGCGACGGGGCCCACCAACCATAGATAGGGTTGGGCGCCCCCCGATCAGGGCGCGGATCAAGGGCCCAATTGGCTGTTGGGCCAAGTTGATAGAGATCAATCTAACATTCTCCCCCTTGATCTCACCTTATGACTTAAACTTAACTTACTTTATCTTTTTTCCATTCCATCCCAGATCAGTGCATAGGGCGTGCTTCATCGTCACGGTCAGTTGTCATTAGATTAACAGCTACAATGCACCTCTCTGTTTTGAAACAGATTCTCATATAGGCCCTTATTGTCCAGGAATCATAGACTTTCCCTTAAACCCATGCCAGCTAAGTGTACTCTGAACACGTTGAGTGGTAAGCCTTTTGTAAGCGGATCCGCGAGCATCTTTTCTGTACTTATATGCTCAAGACTAATTATATGATCCCGGACTTTGTCTTTCACAACATAATACTTTATGTCAATGTGTTTGGCAGCACCACTTGACTTATTGTTGTGAGCATAACATACTGCTGAATTATTATTGCAGTATAACTTGAGTGGCTTATGTATGTCGTATACCACTTTCAACCTAGACATGAACTTCTTTAGCCAATTCACCTGTCCTGTGGCCTCATAACACGCTACAAACTCGGCATACATCGTAGACGATGTAGTGACAATTTGCTTTGAGCTTTTCCACGATATAGCTCCTCCTACGAGAGTGAATATATATCCTGACGTGGATTTTCTATCATCTCCCGTATAATCTGAATCTGTATACCCCTCTATGTGTACGAAATCAGATCTTCTGTACGTTAGCATGAGACCTTTTGTGCCTTGCAAGTAACGCAAAACTTTCTTTACTAATCTCCAGTGTTCTATTCCTGGATTACTCTGATATCTGCCAAGTAACCCGGTAACAAATGCCAAGTCAGGGCGTGTACACACTTGAGCATACTGCAAACTTCCGATAGCTGAAGCATATGGAACCGATTTTATTTAATCTATCTCATATTGGTTCCTGGGACATTAAAATTCTCCAAATCTATCACCCTTGACTATGGGAGTAGGTGAAGGCTTATAATTTTACATACTGTATTTCTTTAGAACCTTTTCTAAGTATGCCTTTTGTGATAGTCCTAAAACCCTATTTTCTCTATCTCGTTGAATCTCTATTCCTAGAATGAACGAAGCTTCACCGAGATCCTTCATATCAAACTTTGAGGACAAGAACTTCTTCATTTCTAGTAGTAGATTAACATCACTACTAGCAAGTAAGATGTCATCCACATACAAGATTAGGAAAATGTATCTTCCATTCTTGAACTTTGCATAAACACAATTGTCGTCTATATGTTTTTGAAACTCAAACTTCCTTACTGTACTATCAAACTTTAAATACAACTGTCTTGACGCTTGTTTTAATCTGTAAATGAATTTCTTCAGGCGGCATCCCATACGTTCTTTTCCTTCCACAACAAAACCTTTTGGTTGTGCCATGTAAATTTTTCCTCCAAATTCCTGTTTAGGAACGCTGTCTTTATATCCATCTGATGTAATTCTAAATCATAATATGCTACAAGCGCCATTATGATTCTAAAAGAATCCTTATATGAGACTGGAGAAAATGCCTCATTATAATCTATGCATTCTCTTTGCATGAAGCCTTTTGTCACAAGTTGCGCTTTAAACCTTTCTATATTCTCTTTGGAGTCATATTTAGTTTTGTAGATCCATTTACAGCCTACTGTCTTGGCTCCTTTAGGAATTGTTTCTAAGTCCCAAACTCCATTGGTATTCATTGATCTTATTTCATCCTGCATGGCTTCAATCCACTTTGATGAGTGAGCGCTTCTCATGGCTTCTTCAAATGAGGTGGGATCACCCTCCATTTGAAATTCTTCACATTCATAGACTTCGTAGTCATCAGGAATGACTGACTTCTTGACTCTTTGAGACCTTCTAGGGGCCTCGTTAGTTAACACTTATTCTATATGAGGTTGTTGTTGCTCTTCCTCATGTGTGACAACGGATTCTATAGGATCCTGAACGACATGGTCCTCATGTTCATTCATTGTTGCCATAGAAGAACTAACAATAGGTGCTGTTACTACAGTGTCTTGCATTGTTGGTACAGCAACAACAAGTAGCATAAAGAATGGCTACTGAACCATCGGAGTGGGCATGTATACCCGCTTCTCTTCAAGATTAATTTCTCACGCTATCATGCTCCCCCTGACCATATCATCCTCCAAGAACACAGCATGTCTTGTTTCTACAAACTTTGTATGTCTGTCAGGACAATAGAAGCGATAACCTTTTGACTTTTCTGTATAACCAATGAAATGGAAACTGGCTATCTTGGAGTCTGGCTTCCCTATGTTTGGGTTAAAGGCTTTAGCCTTAGCTGGACAACCCCACACACATAAATAGTTAAGTGAGGGTTCCTTTCCTATCCACAACTCATATGGTGTTTTGGGCATCGACTTGCTTGGCACTCGATTAAGAATATAAATGGCGGTTTTTAACGCCTCCATCCATAAACTTATCAGTAGAGTAGAGTAACTTATCATACTTCTTACCATATCCATTAAGGTATAATTACGTCTTTCAGCTACTCCATTCTGCTGAGACTCGCCCGGTGTAGAGTACTGGGCAACTATGCCATTTTCCTATAAGAACCTTGCAAAAGGTCCAGAAACTTGGCCATATGGGGTGTGTCGACCGTAGTACTCTCCCCCATGGTCGGATCTTACTACTTTATTCTTTAAGTTATGCTAATTTTCTACTTCAGCCTTAAATGTCCTAAATTTATCCAATGCTTCTGATCTTTATTTAATTGGATAAATATAGCCAAAATGAGAATAATCATCTGTGAATGTTATAAATGAATCATAACCATCCACACACTTCACAGGAAAAGGACCACAGATGTCTGTGTGAACTATTTCTAAAATTCCTACGCTTTATTTGGCATTTTCTTTATTTTCTTAACATACATTCCTTTTATGCAATCAATGCATTGTTCTAAATCTGAAATTCTAAAGGCGGAAGAATTGATTTCTTAATCAATCGCTCTATTCTTCTCCTCGAAATATGGCCTAAACGACAGTGCCATAATTTCGATGATATATCATGAATTCTCTTCCGTTTATTTGTTGCATTCATAGACGAGGAAGCATTCTCATTTTCAGTGCTCACAGCATTCACATTCTTAGAAAGTGATAACAAATAAAGCTTGTCTTGTAAGAAGGCAAGACCAACACACTTATTATTAAACACAATCTGACATTTGTCATTACCAAAATGGCAATCATATCTATCATCGTCTAGTCGTGAAACACTTATCAAGTTTCTATGCAAAGAGGGTACATAAAGAATATCTGAAAGCTGAAGTATAAAATCATCATCTAATTCTAGAGAGAGATCTCCAATGGCTTTAACTTCAGCTTCAACTCCATTTGCAACTTTAATTCTTCTTTCTCCTCTTTGTAGAGTCCTCCTCGTATGGAATCCCTGTAATGAATTTACAACATGAATAGTTGCACCTGAATCAATCCACCAAGTAGATTTTGCATAACTTAAATACAATGACTCATCTATGAATATAATGAAGTCCTCACCTCTCTTCAAAAGGCTCTTTAGGAAATCTAGATAGTCCCTCTGGTAATGTCTATGCTTCTTGTACCATTTGCACTGATCCTTTTTAACTTGGGCATTGTTGTTCTTCTGATGTTGGTCATTCTGAGGGGCTTTCCCTTAAGGTTTGGCATTCTTGTTAAAGTTCTTCTTCTTGTTGTCCTTCACAAGGTTAGCAGAGTCACCCTGTGAGCTTTTTAGCCTCTCCTCTTCTTGCACACACATTGCAATGAATTTCTCAATATCCCATTTATCGGGCTGTATGTTGTAATTTACAACAAAAGTTTCATATTCTTTAGGCAAGGAAGCAAAAAACAAATTGTCAATGAAATATGGTCGGCAGTCCACCGAGGGGGGGTGCCCGTGGTGGTAGATTATCGGTAGACGGTGTGTGTAATCAGGAACCAGATGGTGACACAAGGCGCAGAGACAGTGATTTAGACAGGTTTAGGCCGTCTGATCGACGTAATACCCTACGTCCTATGTCTTTGGTGTATTGTATTGAAATCTAGATGATTGTGCCCCCTGAGGGGGACCCCTGCCTCTCCTTATATAGTCTAGAGGAGGAGGGTTACAAGTAAAGTATCCTATTTAGTACTATTACAATATCTGGTACAACTTATAATCTAGCTGTGTACGTCTTGATCTTATGGGCCAGGCCACCTCGGATGGTGCAGCCCATGTACCATCTTGTGGTACCCGAGGGTATATCCCCCACAGCTAGTCCCCGAGCGCCATGTATTCTGATGCGACACGCCATTTTAACTTTCTCCGAATAGTGAGGCTTGAGTTCTTGACATCTCCGACCACCGTTGTCATCAGAGAAATAGGTTGTCCGAAGAATGTATGGTGCTCTTAAGAAGAAAGAAAAAGATTTCTGTCCTGGGAAGTGTGCCCACTTGTATTTCTGAAAAGAAATGTAAGTGCGTCTTGAAGCGTAGCATCTTTGATCATCAGAGGCGTAGTGGTCGAAAAACAAGCACATTCACCGCAAGGTGAAGTGTGCCCACTTAGTCCCCGAGCCTAGTAGTAGGTGATGTAGGCACGTGGTGCCAGGGTCTAAAAAGAATTCCCAGTTAAGTTGAGAATCCAATCGTCGTACAGGCGATACGAGATGCACCGACAGGTGCATCATACCGATGTAGTCCCCGAGCTTGCTGGAAGGCGAGGTATGAGCCTTGTAGCAAGGTCTAAACGAGAAAGAATATCCCAACTGTATGCGAGTCGCCAGTCGCATGTAGTTGAGACGCAAAGTCCCCGAGCTGTGGTCAGAGAGTGGCCGAGGTGGTCCCCAAGCATAGGTCGAGGAGCGAGCGATGAAGTCCCTGAGCTGTGGTCGGAGAGTGATCGAGGCAGTCCCTGAGCGTAGGTCGAGAAGCGAGCGATGAAGTCCCCGAGCTGTGGTTAGAGAGTGATCGAGGCAGTCCCCGAGCATAGGTCGAGAAGCGAGCGACGAAGTCCCCGAGCATAGCTTAAAATTCCTGTAATATAAATATGTAGAATGGTAGTACATGATGTACAAAATAATAAATTATGGAGAAAATCAGCGGTGAAGAAACAACGCTCAGCAGTTATTTGCAAATGAGCATGATGTGATAAAGCAGTTGTTGCTTTGTAAACATCAGTGTTAATGTGAAGTTTGTGTTTATATTTAATATAAACCGCCTGACCAGTTAGTATGTAGCTGAGTCTCCAGCCCTAGCTAGCCCGTGAACCATAATGCGGGGCATGGAGCCCGTGCACGTGTAGGAAGAACGAAGCATCGCTAAGGAGCCGCTGCCGACCACCCATAACGTAGAGGGCAGACGCTCATGCACGTGTAGGGAGGAGCCGGAGACAGGGCCATCTCTATAGGCATCGAGCATCAACATGACTGGTCGAGGATTTGCATTAAGTATAGCTGTATGTTATATTTAAAAGAGACAATTCCTTATTTGACACCAGACAAATGACTCATTCCTTCTTTGGCCCTCGAAATTTTTTTCTTCCTTATTTGACACTGACTTCGACTTTTGTTCCCAAATTGACACTCTGTTCGATTTTCCATCCAACCACCGTTAAGTTCCCTATGAAAAGACGATTTTGCCCATGCTCCACACCCTTCTCCCTCCTCTCCTCTCCTTCTCCCACTCCCAGCGACGGCGTGCGCGTCGATGGCGGGGACAGGCTTGCGCGCGATGATGACGGAGTTGATCACCTCCCCCTCCGGGTGGTGCACGGTGAGCACGTTGAAGCCACCCCAATGGATCTCCTTGGGGTCCACGACGGGGTACAGGAACCCGCGCGCACCGTGTGCGCTCCGCACCACCAACGCAGCACCGGGGGCCATGTGCTTCCCGAGGTGCTCCACCACGTGGACCTTCTCCTCGGCGGCCATGCCCACAAGCGCTGCCAGGAAGACGATGTCGTATCCGGCCAGGTCCTTGGTGACGTTGACCATGTCGGAGGTGCGGAACGCCATACGCGCAGTGAGCGCGGCGTTGGCACTCACGAGGTGGCACGTCTGGTCGTTGGCATCCCCGCAGATGTCGTAGTTGTCGAAGGCGGTGGTAGGGAGGTGGCACGCCGCGAGCATGAGGGAGCTAAGTGGGAGCGGGCTGGAGCCGATGAAGGCGACGCGGGCTCGGGACATGGTGCGCTAGCAGGCCGTGCTCTAGCTGGCTCAGCAGTAGGTAGTTGTTGAAGTAGGGGAAGAGCGTTAGGTGGTCCAGCGGGTTGTCGAAGGTCGCCAGCAGGTCGGAGTAGTGCGCCTCCAGTAGGGCCTCGGCGTCGACGCAGAGGCGGATGAGCGACGCGCGCATGCGCTGTAGCTCTAGGGCTAGGTGCTCCACGTCCACCGTGTTGCGTGGGATGCAGGCCATCACGAGGTCGGTGAAGAGCGCGTTCACCTCCAACGACAGGCTCAGCGACGGCAGCTTCGCGATGGTGGCGGCCAGGCCGGAGATCTTGTGCACCAGCGCCGCCTTGGCCTCCTCCGACGAGTCCATGCCACCGGGCTCGCCTTGTCCTTCCTAGTGAGTCACCTCCATGCGCCAGGCCCATGCACGTCCAGGCACCGGTGGTGCTCGCCCGAGCGTCGTCGGCAGGCGTAGACCGCCGAGGAGTCGCAGGGAGGTGCGGCCGCCTAGGAGGGAAGCTCCGGCGTGGCTGTAGGGGGAGGCTCCAGTGTGGAGGAGAGGAGGGAGAAGGGGAGGAAAGAAGGGAGAAGGGTGGTGGGACCCACATGGACAACTTTGTCTTTTCGCAGGGCATTTGACGGTTCCACGACGGGAATTCCAACGGAATGTCAATTTGGGAACGAAAGTTGAAGTCAGTGTCAAATAAGGAAGAAAAAAATTTCGAGGGCCAAGGAAGGAATAGGTCATTTGTCTGGTGTCAAATAAGGAATTATCTCTATTTAAAATGGTATACATGGACAAACGTTAATTGAAGAATAATCATGACGAGGACGTTGTGGAGAAATGTCGTAATGAAAATTGTGTTAAATATAAATATTAGAAGTGTATTTATCTTTGATAGAAATCTGGTCGGCGGTGATGAAGTCGTCCGGTCCTCGAGCTTTCTGACCTGTCGTCATGACGGTGGTCACGGTTGTCATAGCGCCATTCTTCGCGGTGATCATCATTGCAACGTGGTCTGGTGATCGATGTGGTCGGAGCTCGGCGGAGCCGCTCGGGACGTGGTCGACGTGGTCCATGGTCGACGTGGTTGGAGCTCGACGGAGCTACTCGGGACATGGTTGGCGTGGTCTTTGGTTGACGTGATCGGAGCTCAGTGGAGCCGTTTGGCATGGCTCGCTAGTCGGCTCGCTTGATAGCTCGGCATGGCTCGCTTGATGGCTCGGCGTGCTCGATGTGGCTCGCTTGTGGCTCGGCGTGGCTCGCTTGTGGCTCGACGAGTCCGGTCTCTTGCTTGATGGTAGGTACGTCACGTAGCCAAAACAAACTCAAAACCTAGTGCATGGCTTGTATGTGGCATGCAGATTTGCTTCATACGCGTATAGGATGCACACGTACTCCTCCGCTTGGAATGATGAAATCTTCATGCATGCATGCGTAGCATGCAGCAGCCAATCAATGCATCAAATATCTTTGATTAATTATTGCTGGTCTGCACGTATTCGAGTAGATGGAGGGTCTTGCTTGCCCGACATGTAACTTGCTATTGGCTTGTATGTCTACGTGTCCTCCTTGGTAACTTGTAGCACAAATATGATTGTGATGATGGATCGCCAATCAGCTCGCTTTGTGCTCGAGTCGTCGAGCTTCGTAGGTGATAATTCATCTCGTTTGGAGTAGTCATGGAGGTGTGAAGCGGTGAAGACGTGACAAGCAGCAAGATCGCCAACAACGCCAAGCCTGTACGTGATACATACCAAGTCAATCTTGGTTTGGCTTGCCTTGCATGTAGATCGCACATCATCTTGGATGGTGCTATAGTAGTAGATCGGCTTATGGCCTAGGTGCAGGTCGATGATGAGGAGCATGGTGGTGCTGTCGGGACACATGGTGCATGCTATCGCCATAGCCGACCATGTTACGATGAGTCACCGTAGATACTGTAGTTCAAGAACACCCACCACAAAAAGTCGAGTTGCCACGGAGGACGTTGATGAAGATAATCGCCATCTGATTCGCCGGAAGATCAGCACGCACAACCCCTAAAAGGGGACCCCTACCTGGTGCGCCACTGTCGACGAAATATGGTCGGTAGTCCACCAAGGAGGGTGCCCGTGGTGGTAGATTATCGGTAGACGGTGCATGTAATCAAGAACCAGATGGTGACAGAAGGCGCAGAGACAGCGATTTGGACAGGTTTGGGCCGTCTGATCGACGTAATACCCTACGTCCTATGTCTTTGGTGTATTGTATTGAGATCTAGATGATTGTGCCCCCTGAGGGGGACCCCTGCCTCTCCTTATATAGTCTGGAGGAGGAGGGTTACAAGTAAAGTATCCTATTTGGTACTATTACAATATCTGGTATAACTTGTAATCTAGCCGTATACGTCTTGATCTTACGGGCCGGGCCACCTCGGATGGTGCGGCCCATGTACCATCTTGTGGTACCCAGGGGTATATCCCCCACACAAATGAATCAAGAACTCATCCTTGAGCCCCAAATCCATTGGCTTTAGCTTGGAAGCCGTGTTGCTCATCTTCAGTATGTGCTCTCTTTTCCCTCCACCATAGTATTTCTCATTGAATAATCTTTATCAGGGTACTGGTATAAGCCTTTGAAGAGCTAGTAAACTGACTCTCCGCTTTCTTGAGATACTCTATGGCGGTGTCACAATCTAGGATAGACCCCCTTATTGCATCTGAAATAGTGGACTTAGCCACCATCAAGCACTTGCGGTTCGAAATTTCCCATTTCTTACTTTCAAGATCATATTTCATTCTTACTTCTGCATGATCTCGCTGCCGAGTAGTGAAATCAGCATTTGTTTTATTTTCTTCCCTCACCTGGTCCACTGGCTCAGTAGGACACAGAGAGGTAAGCGCTAGGTCATTTTCAGATAGTGCAAGTGCTAATTCATACTTCTCTCGCCACACACGATAGTTGCTCCCTTCAAGAGGCGGTATGTGTGAGATAAATGCCATAAGGTTGAGTCCTAAAAAACACCATCAGAGATAGTAAGAAAATATGACTTAATAATTGCATGCCTTAATTTAACGTTAGTCAAAATTAAAACATACAACATATAACATTCTTCTACACTAATTCTACATCACCGTTGGGCAGAAATAGAATTAATGCATGAAAACTCATGAAAAAAAGATTATAATATTACTATTATCAACGTTGGTCAGAAAAATAACGATATCATAATTTACTGAATACTATAACTACTCTTCAAAATTAAATCCTCCCATTGGTTCGAATTTAATTAGAAGATAATAAACATCAACTTTGCAGCGGAAGCATGAAAAATAATCTTAAAATGATATTATCAAAAGCATTTCCATGTACTTAAGTACTCTCTAAACAAATCATTCCATTGGTTCAAATTTGAGCAGAGATTTAAACGTCAAAACTTAACATAATTCATCAAAAAGTGCTTCTAGAAAAAAATAAAACTAAGCTTTCTCGTACTGTACTCGCGGCCCAGCGGCGAAACTAGCCCGTGGCCCAGCCATGCTCACCGCGGTCCCGCGCCCAGGCCGCAACCTGAGCCTGGGCCAAATTTGGCCTGACTGCTCACAGCCGTCCATCTAATCGGACAGCTGGGTGTCGATCTCGGTGAGACAAAAAACATCGGCCGACGCCGCACCCCTGTAAGGTCGAGATGGCGACTAGAGGGGGGGTGAATAGTCATTTCTAAAACTTAATCACGTTGGCTAACCAAAACAAACCTATGCCACTAGTATTTCAAGCAATGAGGGAGCTCCTACATATGCTAGTAAGCAAAAGCACAAAGTCAACTAAGCTCACTAGCAATGCTCAATAACAAGGCAACCAATGCCAAATTAGAGAGTGTAAATACTTAGCTACACAAACTAAGCAATATGACTAACAGGGTTACATAAACCAAATTAGCCACTCAAGGGAGCTACATCTATGCTACACAAGCAAGAAGGTAACTAGTGAGCTACACAAGCTAACTAGTTACAAGAGCAACTACACAAGTACAATGGATATGAAAGTAATTACAAGCTTGTGTAACGAGGATGAAAACCAACGGGAATACAAGGATGACATGATGATTTTTTCTCTAGGTTCACGTGCTTGCCAACATGCTAGTTCCCCTTGAGACAAGCTCCAAGGTTGCCGCCGGTCCTCTTGCTAGTGGTGACCCGCAAGTCACACTCTCCCACGTGGAGTGCTTACCACAAGCTCTAGCACTTGACCTGGCCGGACCACTTGTCGCCCTTCGCGTCTCGCTTTACTAGAGTTGCTCTTCGTGGCTCCCGCGGGGCGAGCACAATGCCCCTCACAAAGCTTTTCTTAGCACCGCACAAGCTTCTTGCGGGCTTCGACGGAGACCACCACCAAGCCATCTTGGAGGTGGCAACCTCCAAGAGTAACAAGCACCATCGGCTTGCAAGACGACCACATAGTGCCACTCGATGCAACCTCATGACTTGCCCTTCATGCTTGCAACCGGTCTATCAATCCAAGTCATGTCTTGATCTTCTCCACCTTTATCACATGACTTAATGTCATGTCTCATTTGCAATGAGCTCCTTCATCATCACATGTGTGAGCTTTGCAACATCTCTGAGCCATTTCCACCTCCATGGCATATGTTGCTCACACACACACATACCTGTGGGCTAATCACATGTGTATCTCACATAAACACAATTAGTCCACCTTGGTTGTCACTTAATTACCAAAACTACACAAGGACCTTTCAATCTCTCCCTTTTTGGTAATTGATGACAACTCTACAAAGATATTGAAATTAAGCTCTGTTGGATTCATGTTGCTTGCCCAAGCAAATTTACCATGTATAAATAATTTTGAACAAGTACCACAAACCCAAAATGGTAGTATTAGCTCCCCCTACATATGTGCTAGAGTGTTTGGTTTGAAGCTCACACATATGCATAGATTGAAATTGTGGGAGAGTAATTACTACCAAATGATGCTAAGGTGTATAGAGTAAACCTTTAAAGTATGATACCAATCAGAGTTGCACCTTTAAGTTCATCCTTAGCACTATGGTTAGCTAGATATCACTTGGAAATAAAAGCACTAGATACCTCGTGAGATCAACATTAAAAGCAAGGTACTAGCATTACTTGAAAAGCATACCAAGTGTCTAGCTATCATCCTATTCATGCTAGTTATCATTTCGTCAACCAAATTCTACAACTAGCATACACCACACAAGCATGCATATTGAATTTAAACGCTTATGCAATGCAAGCAATCACATGAATATGCACATATCAAATGCAACCAATCAAAGTTCATGAGCTTGCTCCCCCTACTTGTGTGCTTCTCTTATCCAAGAATTTTGATCCATCTCTTCTCTTCAATGTTGCTCCCTCTTTGTCCATGTCCATGTACAACCTCTTCTTTGTCTCAATCTCTCCCAAATCTTTCATATCTTATCTCTCCCCCTTGTACAATCTCAATCTCAAAGCTTTCATATCTTTGTACAATCTCTCCCCTTTTGTCATCAATTTCCATAAAAGGTGTGCTTCTTGTTGATGCAAAGGTATGCATTTGGGGTAGATGGTTGAGACTTGAATCTTGCATTTTTTATGGACATTACTTGATTGTTGGAATGACACCACTTGTAGAAACCACTTGTAACTTGTACCACTTGTATATTGTGTAGGGCTTCTTGAGATACCACACATAGGATCTTTGATCTTGATCTCAATTTGTGTGGCACCTCCCCCTATGTGATAGCATGGGTCATCTATTTGATACACTTGAGCTCTTATAGGTGAGGGATGCATTCTACATTTGATGATCACTTAAAGTTGAGGATCACTTATGGAACCATCGTCTTACATGGTTGATACCATGTATAGATGTGATACCACTTGAAGGAATTTTCTAGTATGGAACCACTTGTTGGATTTATCAATAAAAACCATTTTTTGAACATTCACTATCTTTATGAGTACAACTTATAGGATATCACTTGTGAGTTGATCTAGACATCACTTGTGAATTCTTGATGAAATACTTAAGTCTAGATACCACTTGAAACAAATAAACTAGATATCCATTTACATTATTGTCTTGTGCTTGTACTCTTATCACTATCATGAGCTTCTATGGTTGACTTGAACTAAATTGATTTGCCTAAGCTTCCAAGTTTGGTTTGAACCAATGACAAGCTTTGTTCACACCTCTTGCAAGAGTTATCTTGCCAATGTTGTACTTGTTACTTGTTTAGCAATCCAATTTAAATCAAGTACTTGGGTTCACTAGCTCATGAACATATTCATATACTAATCACTAGATCAATTAATCATTCAAGCAATAGTGATAGGCTATGAATTTAAATATTTCATTTGTTATGCATGATCCTATGAAGCATGTACTATATGCACTAATCGCATACTAGTAAGGGATGAAATGATCATGCATACTACAATGATACCTTTGCTATGTTGGAGTAGATGATAGTCACATAGATTCCAATTCATTACTTCAATAGCAATATGAAGTCCAATTATAAGCTAGGTGAAGACCAATAGACACCATTTTGAATTCTATTCTTCACCCATATGAAATGAATACCACTTATGATCAAGTGCACTTTCTTGTTGTGGTTGACTTGCTTTATCTTTTGATCAATGCTTGCATGAAAGCATCAAAGTGAGAGTACCACTTGAAATAACATGATTAACTCTCTTTTGGGTGTTGTTTGCTTTTCTTGATCAACTCTTTTTATTGCTTCAACTAAGCATCTCAAATGTCCCTCGAATCACCACTTTCATGTTAGCCTTCCAAGTACCACACTTGGTTTACCTACACATAGGCGGTAAGCCCCTACACTAGGGGGAAGTGACCTCTCTCCAAGAACCATTCTTGACACTCACTTGAAATAACTTGATTGATTGATCCAAGTGATGGACTTAACTTGATGAGCAACCTTGATTCCTTCTTTAAGTCATTTTCTTTCTACTTATTTAAGTCCTTTTCTTTCTATCAAATGATTTCCAATAGTCACTAGAACTTAAACTTTATCTTCGTCTTGAGTTTGATCTTGATCTTCCAATTTGAGTACCGAATGTGTGCAAAGTACACTCCATAATCAAATGGTATTGTACTCTTTGCTTGTCATAATTCTAGATCATCTCAAAACCAAACTTAGGTGCCTCAGTTACTTATAAACATGTTTCCAATTTGAGGACCTTTCAATCAAAGTGACTCTAGATCAATCCAATATTTGTCACCTTTTTTTGGTAGATTCTGTACCCTTCAAGGAAATAAACATATATCTCAAAGTACAAATCCACATACCACAAAATTTGGTGGAGATGTGATTCACTAAGTTATCTAGCAGCTATAAAAATTTGAGCTTTGTTTGACTTCTAGATTGCTACTAGATTTCAATTTATCCATCACTGCTACATGCTAAAAACTGCTGCACTATAGCTAATAAGATCTACTCCAAAACCGAAGCATTTCTTATCCAATTCTCATGAAATTTGTACAGCATCTTATACCATAAGTCTAGAGCATGTACACAAATTTTTATGCCAATACAATAAGTTTTGTCACTCAAACATGGCTAAGATCATAGCTCACTCAGATTTTCAATATTGGACAGATTTCAACCACTTGAGCTATACTTCATCAAATGTGAATCGAACTTGAAATCAACTTGTTTGAATACTTTCATAAGACATAAATCCATTCAATCCACTTACTAAAAGTCATCTCATAAATTTATCCAACACAAATCAATCCAAACGTGATTACTAAGTTATTTATCCATTCAAACATCTCATAGCAAGCAACATTGCATATTTATGCAATTCAATCAACTCATATGTACCTAAATGAAATGATCAACAAGAGATATACCTTGGTTAGCTCATGATCATTCAACTAGCAAGCTTCAACTCAAATATTTTGCAAGCCATCTAATTTATCCAATGAATTACCAACAACTTGAATTATAGCACTTGTATAATGTAGCACATTTGGACTTCACTCAATTATCATGGCATTGGGTTTGGATGTGCACTAGGCTTCATATCTTGATTCAACATATGATGATCAATATGAGATCAATTGAATCAAGCCTCCAATGTCGATGGTACCTACAATCAATCATCCACTTTTTGATGGTACCCAAACAATTTTGGGTCCTCTCAAATTAGAAGCAACATACTTAGGCATAGCCTTAGTATGAGTAGCGGGATGTATTGCAATAGTAACCATAGAGGTACCATTACCATCCTTTTTAAGTATATTATCATTATCAATTGAAATAGGCTTAGAATTATTACCTAGGGGACATGAATGAGCCATGTGTCCCCTTTCCCGGCATGAGTAGCAAACTCTCTTTGATTGAGCCTTCTCTTCCTTGCTCATGTGTTGCTTCTCATTGCCTTGCCTCTTCTCCTTTGCTTGAATCTTCTTCTCAAGCTTGGTAGAACACTTCGAGGCAAAGTGTCCCATATCTTTGCACTTGAAGCACTTGATGTGAGCATAATCTTTCTTTTCATCTTGATTCTTGCTCATCATCTTGGCATCTTGATTAGAAGTTGGATGCCTTGCTCTTGCTTTACCACCTCTTCTTGTCTTCTTCTTCATCCCCAAATCACCATCTTGATGGTTGATCTTGACTTGAACTTGGGGTTTAGCTTTTGGCTCAACTTGAGGCTTATTGGTTGGGCAATACTTGGCAAGATGTCCCATATCATGGCACCGGTAGCACATGAGATGAGATATCTTTTCTTCTTGCATCTTCATGTTCTTGCCCTCTCTCTTTTTGAAGCCAATGCCACTCTTGTCACCATAGCTTCTTTGATTCTTCATCATATGCTCAAAGGTGACTTTGGTGTTGTAGCACCTCTCTAATTTGTTGCTTAAATTCTTCACTTGTTCATTGAGCTCATTGTTCTCCTTCAAAAGGTTAGTCTCATAAGATATAGAAGTAGAACAAGCATCTATATATGAAAAGCATGGCATATCTAATAAATCATCACAAGAGGTGGATACATGCTTCTTGCCTACATCATAAGGGTTAGCAATATTTTGCAATTTATCATTTGATCCATGTGATGAGCTCTCATTATTTTTAAGTTTCTTTGTAAACACTTTAATGAGAGAAGCATGTTGTTCTAATAATTCTTCATGAGATGCAAGTAGTGTCTCATGATTCAATTTTAGGTCACAATGTGAAGAGTTAAGAGCATCAAATAATTTCTTATGTTCTCCACAAGAGTTCTTTAGAAATGAGTTTTCATTTTCCAATTTCATTATTTTAGCTTTCTCATTTTCTAAAGACATGCAAGTCTACTAACAAGCTCATCATATGAATCAACATGATCAACCACATTAGCATTTGATACCTTGGTGTCACCTTGTGACATGAAGCAATGTGGTGTAGTGGATGAGCTTGTAGTAGCATCACAATCATAGTTTGAGCATGAACCATCATCACCATCAAGTGTGCATGGGGTAGGATCATCATGTACATCACTTGAGGCATCACCATTAATCTTGTCAAGTGATTTTGTGGTAGCATCATCATTCTTATCACTTGACCATGAGGTGGAGCAATCATCCACAATTACCAAATTGTGGTCATGCTCAACACGCTCATGTGCCTCCACCTTATGATCATCCTCCTTCTTGAATTTGCCATCATTCCATGTGGAGGAATCACCGAAGGTGCGCTTGATGGACTCCCATATCTCACAAGCAGTTCCCGTGATGTTTACTAGTTTCATCAAATCAAAACTCAATGCATCCATTTAAAAACAACAAGCATGTGCATCAAGTTCATAAAGAACTCTTTGAGCTTTGGTGAGATTTCTATGGTCCAAGACATGGGTGAGACCACCAGTGATAATCCACCAAAACTTAGGTCCCTTTGCACGAAATAATCAAGCATGTGATTTTTCCAAAGTGCAAAGTTTGTGCCATAAAAAATGTGTCTCACAAACATCTAGCACACTAGACGCCATCCTCTTGGGTCGGTGAAGACAAAAAAATGAGAGACCTAGCTCTGATACCACTTGTAAGGTCGAGATGGCGACTAGAGGGGGGTGAATAGTCATTTCTAAAACTTAATCACGTCGGCTAACCGAAACAAATGTGGAATTAAAACTATTGGTCTAGCTAAGACTACACCCCTCTATCTATGTTCTCTAGCACCTTGCAAATATCCTAATTAAGCAACAAAGGTGTCGGGCTAGCTAGAGCTCACCTAACCAATTCTAAGAGCAAGGTCGCACAAACCAATGCCACTAGTATTTCAAGCAATGGGGGAGCTCCTACACATGCTAGTAAGCAAAAGCACAAAGCCAACTAAGCTCACTAGCAATGCTCAATAACAAAGCAACCAATACCAAATTAGAGAGCGCAAATACTTAGCTACACAAACTAAGCAATATGACTAACAAGATTACACAAACCAAATTAGCCACACAAGGGAGCTACTTCTATGCTACACAAGTAATAAGGTAACTAGTGAGGTACACAAGCTAACTAGTTAGAAGAGCAACTACACAAGCACAATGTATATGAAAGTAATTACAAGCTTTTGTAACGAGGATGGAAACCAATGGGAATACAAGGATGACACGATGATTTTTCCCGAGGTTCACGTGCTTGCCAACACGCTAGTCCCTATTGAGACAAGCTCCAAGGTTGCCGCTGGTCCTCTTGCTAGTGGTGACCCGCAAGTCACACTCTCCCATGTGGAGTGCTTACCACAAGCTCTAGCACTTGACCTGGCCAGACCACTTGTCACCCTTCGCGTCTCGCTTTACTAGAGTTGCTCTTCGCGGCTTGCATGGGGCGAGCACAATGCCCCTCACAAAGCTCTTCTCTAGAGCACCGCACAAGCTTCTTGCGGGCTTCGACAAAGGCCATGAAAGGTCCTAATGGCTAGAGGGGGGGTGAATAGCCTATTAAAAATTTCTACAACAACACTTAACAAACTAGTTAGACAATTATGAGGCGAAGCAAGTGTTGTGCTAGCCTACTAAAAAACCAAGCCACCTACCACAATTTTAGTTTATGTAGTTTCTATACACACAATAACTATGTCACTACACTAAGTTAGTGTGCTCTCAAAGGCTAACTAAAGAACCATACTAACCAAACTAACAAGCTCTCACAACTAGCTACACTAAAGAGCTTGACAACTAGTTTGTGGTAATGTAGAGAGAGTGAGCAAGATGGTTATACCACTGTGTTGAGGAAAGAGACAATCAATCACAAGAATGAATATCAATGAAGATCAATCTCCTCAGAATCAAATAATGACACAATGATTTTTTTTACCGAGGTTCACTTGCTTGCTGGCAAGCTAGTCCTCATTGTGGCGATTCACTCACTTGGAGGTTCATGCGCTAATTGGCATCACACGCCAAACCCTCAATAGAGTGCCACACAACCAACACAAGATGAGGATCACACAAGCCATGAGCAATCCACTAGATTACCTTTTGGCTCTCCCCCAGAGAAAGGTCAAGAACCCCTCACAAGCACCACGATCGGAGCCGGAGACAATCACCAACCTCCGCTCTACAATCCTCGCTGCTCCAAGCCATCTAGGTGGCGGCAACCACCAAGAGTAACAAGCGAATCTCGCAGTGAATCACGAACACCAAGTGCCTCTAGATGCAAACACTCAAGCAATGCACTTAGATTCACTCCCAATCTCACAAAGATGATAAATCTATGATGGAGATGAGTGGGAGGGCTTTGGCTAAGCTCACAAGGTTGCTATGTCAATGCAAATGGCCAAGAGAGTGAGCTAGAGCCAGCAATGGGGCTTAAATAGAAGCCCCCATGAAATAGAGCCGTTGTACCCCTTCACTGGGCATAACTTAGGGTGACCGGATGCTCTGGTCAGATCGACCGGACGCACCCTGCCAGCGTCTAGTCAATGGATGGTTGCCACGTCATCCCTCTCTTCAAATACTAAGCGCCCGATCCTAATAGTCAAGTGATGATCGGACGTAGCATAGTGCCATGACCGGACATAGGACCCTAGTGTCTGGTCACTTCCAGTAAGGTTCTAGCTACGACCGGACACGTCAGTTTGATCATGACCAGACGCAGGACCCCAGCGTCCGGTCACTTCTAGTAAGCCTCCACTCTCGACCGGACACGTCCGGTCATGCCTGACTAGACTCACCCAGTGTCTGGTCACACTCTATCTCCTCTGTGTGCTACCACATCAGTAGGACCAGACGCACCCTGTCAGCGTCCGGTCGAAGACCGACGCCAGCATCTTCACTACTTCCACTGACTGGACGCACCGGTCCAGTTGAGACCAGCGTCCGATCCACTCTATGAAATCTGGTATAGGGCATCGGTGAAGTTTCTTACCCTTGCTCTCAAGTGCTAAACATAATGTGTATCACCTTTGTGCATGTGTGTTAGCATAATTTTTACAAACATTTTCAAGGGTGTTAGCACTCCACTAGATCCTAAATGCATATGCAATGAGTTAGAGCATCTAGTGGCACTTTGATAATCGCATTTTGATATGAGTTTCACCCCTCTTAATAGTACGGCTATCGATCCTAAATGTGATCACACTCGCTAAGTGTCTTGATCACCGAAACAAAATGGCTCCTACCATTTATACCTTTGCGTTGAGCCTTTTGTTTTTCTTTCTCCTTTTCCAAGTGCAAGCACTTGATCATCACCATGGAATTTCCATCATCATGTCATGATCTTCATTTGCTTCACCACTTGGAGTAGTGCTACCTATCTCATAATCACTTTGATAAACTAGGTTAGCGCTTAGGGTTTCATCAATTTACCAAAACTAAACTAGAGCTTTTAGATCACCACCAAGCCATCTAGGAGGTGGCAACCTCCAAAAGTAACAAGCACCACTGCCTTGTAAGACGACCACCTAGTGCCACTCGATGCAACCTCACGATGCAATCGCACTAGAATCACTCACTCATGTAATCGGATGATCATTATCAAGCATATGTGAGATGGAGGGCTCCTAAGCACTCTCAAGCATAGACACAAAGTCCCCCGAGGTGCTCAGCACAAGCCATGGCCAAGACCACCTTCTATTTATAGCCCCATGGGCTAAACTAGCCATTATCCCTTCACTGGGCAAATTTCAGGACGACCAGACGCGTAGATCGTTTGGACCAGACGCGTCCGATCTCCTGTGTCTGGTCATAGCTGACCCACCACATGTCCCATTCAAACTAGTCGTTGCCGCCAATGGCTTTCTCTGACATGTTGCATTAGACGCACTGTTCATAAAGATAGGACGCTGAGCTGTAGCGTCCGGTCGAGTCCAGTAAGCTCCTAGGGTCGACCGGACGTGTCCGGTCACTCCAGACCGAACGCAAGAGACACAGCATCCGATCGAGTCTAGAGAGCTCGCAAAGCTGTTCTAGGCTGACCGGACATGTTCGGTCACTCTGTACCAGATGCTCCCAGCGTCCGATCAACTGTTACGCTGAATACCGACACTCGCTGATTCATATCGAACGCGTTCGGTATGGCGACCGAACGCGTCTAGTCGCTAACACTTAGTCACTCACCTTAGGTCCAAATATCGGACGTGTCTGGTCACCATACCGGACGTGTCTGGTCACTTCTATCTGACAACTCGAAGTCTAGATAGAATACCGGACACGTCCGATAGACACACCGGATGTGTCCGGTCACTCTGTGACCAGCGCGACTAACTCCTTTTTTCACCAACTTATTCTCCTTTGCAAATATGCCAACACCACCAAGTGTACACCACCATGTGTATGTGTGTTAGCTTTTCACAAACATTTTCCAAAGGATTAGCCACTCAACTTGCCACACCACTCGATCCTAGCGACGATGCAAAGTTAGATCACTCAAGTGGCACTAGATGACCGATATGCAAATAAGTTTGCCCCTCTTGATAATACGGCCATCTATCCTAAACCTGGTCATCAACTTCTCTACACACCTATGACCGGTGAAATAAAATGCCCTAGGTTATACCTTTGCCTTGCGCATTCCATTCCATCTCCTCCAATATCGATGCAACACATGCACCAACACGATCAACAATGATATGATCCACTTCATATCATCATGTGATCATATTGGTTCATCGATCTTGACTTCACTTGCTTTTCACCGTTGCCTTCATCCATCGGCGCCAAGTCTTGCTCAAGCTTCACCGCCACGCGGTCCATCGCTCCACAGCCTCCGACTTTCCCTTCACGCTTGCAACCGGTCCATCAAGCCAAGTCATGTCTTGATCTTCTCCACCTTGATCACATGACTCAATGTCATGTCTCATTTGCAATGAGCTCCTTCATCATCACATGTGTGAGCTTTGCAACATCTCCGAGCCATTTTCACCTCCATGGCATATGTTGCTCACACACATGTACCTATGGGCTAATCATCTGTGTATCTCACATAAACACAATTAGTCCACCTAGATTATCACTCAATTACCAAGACTACACAAGGACCTTTCATCCCGCCAAACCGTAATTCACTCTCTCCCTCCCCCTTCTCTCTCAACGCTGCAAGCAGCAGTGGCAGCCGCCCATGGTGGCCAGAGGAAATGGTAGCATCGCCGCCAGTCCCCTCGACGGTGCGCGCGCTCGCTCTAAGTGGAGTGCGTCGTCATCGAGCGGTCTAGGGACAACGCCCTAGGTGTTCGCACATGGAGTGTTGAAGCGCCGTTGAGCCCATAGCTCTGATGGTCTTCCCGCGCGCCAGCGAAACGACGATGCGATCTTTCTTCCCGCTCGGTGTCGACGACAGCTAGCGGTGAGGGAAATCGGGTAGGTCCCTTCCTTCTCCTACTTTTCTGCTAGGGTTAGGGTTAGGGTTTGAGGAATTCCCGAATCAATTTGAATCATCTCCTTCTAAATTCTTCCTCGGTCTAGATCTACACGCTAGGTAGGCTAACTGATACCATTGATAGAACTTAAGATCACTAGGAGTAGATCTAGCGGGTGTAAACTTGCATTTAGGATATAGTAAACCCTGGAACATAAACTAAAACTGAGAGAGATAGGGAGAGAGGATGAGAGTGGGGAGGCGTTACCGACCATCGGCAGGCTTAGCAAAGGAGCTGGCCATGGTGTTGATGTAGAGTAGCAGTGGAGTTCGGCGACAGTGTGGACGTCGCAGTGGAGGCGCGATCGTAGAGGTGGCGATGAAGACGCGGCGGTGGCGGCTTCCCGTCGCTGGCAGCGCCCCCTCTCTAGATCGGCTTAGGGTTAGGATATAGGTGGGGTTTGTGGCGGCTTAGGTGAACCTCGTGCCTTGTGCCCCAGTCCCCACCTCTTTTTTATGGCGTTGTGGGACGGGGGGCCACCAACCATAGATAGGGTTGGACGTCCCCCATCAGGGTGCGGATCAAGGGCTCAGTTGCCTGTTGGGCTAAGTTGGTAGAGATCAGCCTAACAATAGGTGTTTTGGTGGTAAAAGCAGCTTGGAGTATGGAGCGTCCACTGCTACAGAAATGACCATTACAGATAGAGGTAACTATATCACCGTTGTTTGTTTTCAAATCGGCAATTGGTTATGAAGAAAAAATAGCATCAATATCGGGGTTCTTAGTCAACTGGCAGTAATAACGAACTACAAGTTGGTGTTCAAAACCAATCTACAGCCTATTCGCTTGGTCGTATTTGGCTTATAAGCCATGATTTATTAGCCAACGAATAGTATTTTTCTCTCACACCAAATCAACCAACAATACTTTTAGCCATGGCTTATAAGCCAAACCAGCCCAAACGAACAGGGCGCTAGTGTGAAGATTTTTTTAGAGAAATTGAATAGGACCCCAACTTATATCAGACTTGTGAGGATGTTTCAAAGACGGATCATATAATTCTAGGTGTAGGGAGAATATTTTTGCTTCATAAAAACATCTCTGTATTGATTTGAAAATAAATATTGTTAAGATTAAGGTCATATTTAGCAGGACTTCAACTCCGGTTTCTTGCGGCTCCTTGCAAGGAGTCCTACTAAACACCCATAAAAAATGGTTCCTCGCAAGGAGCCTGAAGGAGCCAAAACTTTGTTATTTTGTATAAAGGAGCCGGAGAAAAAAAAAATTCTCCTGCCCCTTCTCACGAACCTATCAAATGGGCCCTAAAGAGTACTCGATTATTTTGATAACTGGTTTGTAGGGATCTGTATGCATGAATGTTACTAAAAATGCCCATAAATTGATTCTTTCTACTTAGAAATAATGGCTGTCAGCCTGTCACTACTGACATTTTACCTCTGAAGCCAAATTCGACGGTAATGGAGGATTCTGGAGTGGTGATAACGTTACTGTGATAGTGCGTTTTTATCGTGAATGGGAACAAGTGTTTGTTAGAACTGAGAAAGAGAGACAGAATTGACCGGAGATGTGATCTTAAGAAAAGGTTCACGGATAGAATGGAGTGTAAGGGGCTGCTTGGATCTCTTGCTGATCTATTGCCTCGCCAAGCGAGGATAGGAAGCTGGGCCATGTTTAGATGCCCCAAATTCCAAAATTTGGCACTATGCAAAAAGAAGATTCCCCGTCACATCAAACTTGCGGTACATGCATGGAGTACTAAATGTTGATGAAATAAAAAACTAATTGCACAATTTTGTTGTACTTTGCGAGATGAACGTTTTGAGCCTAATTAGTCAATGATTGGACAATTATTACCAAATAAAAACAAAACGCTACAGTGCGCGCTACAGTGTCACGAAATCTGCGGCGCCAAATCGGTGCCCAACTAAACATGGCCCTGGTTGGCTTGTTTGGATGTCCTACCTATAGACCTCGAAGTCTGTGCGACCAATTTTTGCCTTGTCCAGCTGAGATAGCCAAATTGGCACGAGGCGAGTCAATCTTGTTGGAGAAGCCAAGCACGCCCTAAGATAAAGAGGACATCGTTAATAATTGAATAAAATATTCAGGATGAGTCCACATCACCTACAACTAAAAAGAACAAAACGGTATTTTTTGGTGCGACATTCGTCCATCGTCCTACCTGCCGCCCGTGCGATCTTTCTCCGCGCACCCTACGCCCGTCTCCCTACGGAAAGAAACGCCCACCCTGCTCCGCGCTCGCCCGCAGCAGGCCGCGCCGCCGCCGCAAGCGCACCATCGTCGCCCACGCCCGCCCGCATCTGGGCGCGCCGCCGCCGGCCGCGTAGAGCTAGGGAACCCCCGTCTAGCCTTCTCGGTGGCTCTATGCGTCGCTCCTTGATGTCCTCGCTCTCCATCTCTCTCGCACGCGCGAGGGCACGGGCGCACGCCCGTACCTGCACGGGGGCACGAGAGGTCCCATGCAGGCTTCTCCGATCCCCAACAAGTCGGCAGCATTGGATCCCAAGCGGCCTCCCATGCTTTCCGTGCCTATGCATAGCGAGTCTCCTGTCGTGCGGAAGAAAGAAACGGTGCCGCTGCCGCTAGCGCACCGCTGCCGCCGCTGCTAGTGCACCGCTGCCGCCGTTCCCGTGTGTGCTCCTTGAACGCCGGTTGCAGATCCAGGTGCTCCTCCTCCAGATCCCGTCTCCATCTCCTCCGTATCATCTTCTTGTCATTCCCCTTCACTTTTCCTTCCCCTTCTTGATTCAATTTGATGGTTCCAGTGCAGGATGCATCCCGTCGAGCTTTGATTCAGATTTGAGTGCAGGGCACGGCTTCTTCATGAGGTAAACATGGGCGATACATGGAACTCCTGCTTTCCCCCTCCTCGCCAAACCCTTTTTTCAGTAATATTCATGTTTGTTGAAGAGATGTACACGGTACTGCTGGATAGTAAATGCATTAGTGTTTGAGGAATCCATCATCGTCAGACCATTAGATGTACACAGATGGCCTCCATCATCGTCAAACCATTACATGTACACAGATGGCCTCTTGTTGTCACCATGATAAGATTTCTTTGTCCTATCATTTTCCTTCTAAAGATCACTGTTTTTTCAGATGTACCAGTGGAATGCACAATGAATCTCCAATAATCCCTTGGTTAAGAGTGAGTATATATTCCTAGGTCTAATACCATCTTGTACTTTTTAAACCAAGGCCTTGTTTAGTTGGGTGAAATTTAGGAATTTGGTTACTGTAGCACTTTCATTTTTATTTAGCAATTAGTATTCAATCATGGACTAATTAGGCTCAAAACGTTCGTCTCGCGATTTCCAACCAAACTGTGCAATTAGTTTTTTTCGTCTATATTTAATGCTCTATGCACGTATCGCAAGATTCGATGTGATGGCTACTGTATCACTTTTTGGAACTAAACAAGGCCCAACCAATGGTTGTAACATGAAACACATGTTGTGTTATTATTATTTTATTATTTACCTGACATGTCCTGTGCCAATTTACCTGACATGATCCATTTCTACTTCTAAAACCAACTTATGGTTGTAACATTCTAACACTTCCTTGTAGGTGACTCTGGAATGAAATGATCTCCATTCGGCTTAGTTGCTGCTTTTGTAGAGATTGAAGATGTTCTAACACTCATGAAGATGTACTGTTTCCAGCAATATATTGATTTCCTGTACTGTTTCTTATCTTATTCATCTCAAAATGCACTTCTGAAAAATCAGCAAATCTAGAAAAATTTAATTTCAATTCCTTGGTTCTGATGCAAATGTATATGTATTTGTCTTACAGTCTCGAGCCATAAGTAACATGTATTGCTGACCTTGCTGCATGACTCTATTTAATTTTAGAAAAGGCAAGCCAAGTTGTTTAATGATTAGTATCTTGAGTCAAATGAATTAAAAAGGCAAGCCAAGTTGTCTAATGTTTAGTATCTTGAGGCATTTATATTCGGATAGCCTTACTTTCAATTTAATCATTAATAGTTTAGTAAAAAAAGTTTTAGAAATAACGAATTGATTTTTCACCATGACTTCTTCCTGATTTTTCAAAAGATCTGAACTGCTAAATAAAATTTGTAGTATACTGTATCTAAATGTCTATTGTCTATCATTGTTCTTGGTTCTTTTTTATTAGCGCTCTTTGGTATCTTCATTTTAGAACTGTAAAGATTAATTTTGTCTTTTACTATTTGCTGGGTACAATGCTTTTTACTGAAATAAACTCTCGATTATTTTTTTTATAAAAAACTCTACTGTAACTAACATGTTCTTTTTACTTCTGTATTCTGCCTGTTCGTTAAACTTAAGTCCTTTTGCTACTAGATACATTAGAATATTTTATTGGCCTTGCTAAAAGATGTTTGTTCCTGCATTTCATACTTTGATAGTCATTTGTTTTTATGATATCGATTTGGTATAGCTGCACAAAGAATATATTTGTTCCTGCAGTATATAGTCATCTTGTATTCTTGTTTATTCTATTAGATGGGCTTGCCTGACAAAAGAATATAATATTTGATAATGCAGCTATATATCTACTATATAAATTGTCCAATTCTTTCGTATCACGTGGTGTCCCTGAATAATTGCAAATCTATATTTTTAACAGCCGACGGTGTCCATAAAAAGTATTAGTTGCATTAGGCTTCTTTTCCTGTCGAAATACTTGCCCCTGTGCCGACCCCATCGAAGGCTTTGATGATCTCGCTGATTATTAGGAGCGCCATTGTATTGGGCATTATTGTGGTATACTGGTATAGCAGTAGACAATTAACAAAAAGCTACCACTTTAGAATTATTTTAGGCATAGATGCACTGGGAGATATGAGGCACATCTGTTGTACAACAGTTGCAGAAGGGAAGAACAAACTTGTAAGGGTCGTCAAGGTTGTTATTTTAAATATGTATATTTTTTATAAATTTAATCTTTCCATAATGTTGTTATCTATTTACTGACATTACTTTGCTTTTATCATTTTTTGGATTCGTTGTGATGATTTGTTTTATTGAAATCAATTCTTGAATCTACGTCTATTTAGATACGCAATTTCACTTGATTTGGATCCAACTACTTAATTTAGTTTGTTTCTTTTTTCCCCTATATAAACATCCTTTTTTTTATCTCTACTTGGGCACCTTCAGTAAGTAGCAGAAATTCTTATGAAATAAATGGTTGAGGGGACAACAACAATTTACCACATATGTGTCACTATTAGTTTCATGATTTAGTTTTTAAAAGAAGTGCATGTTCATCATCAAGGCACAATTGCTTTAAGTTTTTCAGTTATTTAGTTCATAGATGGTTATAGGATGTCCTTATTTTGTCTTCTAACTACAGGGTGTTGCTTAGTGTGTGGGCTATATATATTTGTATCACATCTGTGTGAAATCTCTGAATAATGAAAATAGTCTCATTTGCTGTTGAAATAAAATTAGTGGAACTTTTCAGTCTCCTATTTCATATTAAATTGGTGCATGACAATGTAGATTGCCTGGTTTGAATATTGTACAACTCGTGAAAGAGGTAATACTGCTAGGACGGCTATGGATCATGGCGTTGGTGGTGCCGGAAATGGATGTGGACGAGCTGCACCTCCTACTCCGGCACGGGAGGGAATCAACCGAGGTATGGAGATAGGTTTGGTGGTCAATCACTGTTGCGTGAGTAGTTCTATGTGAATTCTGGATTGTAACAAATTCTATTCTGCTTCTGTTTATTTGCAGATGAGGGGGGCAGCCGTCCTGGCTGCCAAGCATGCGGAAGCAATGGCCCGGGAAGCTACTGCTGTATGGAATCGGCACCCTGTTGGTCACAGCCGGCACTGGCCGACACCCCTGGCCGGCCAGCAATGTATAAGTCTTGGGTAGATTTTTTCCTATATATGATATAGCTTTCTGTTCTGCTCAGTTAACTCTTGTGGTCTATGAAAATGATAACTTCAGGTAGTTTTGGATGTGGGTTGTTGCACTGGTGTTCTTTCGATTTTTTGTGCTTTTGCTGGTGCCACTGGTGTAAGTTTTTAGTTATTAGTTGCACACTTTGCATTTCTGATGATCTTATCAATGTAGGAAAACTGATAATTTTTTAATCCCGCACTCTATAGATGCTACTATATTCCTCGTATATGTGGAGGCGCAGATCATTCACCATTACAGTCTGCACTGCATCTTTATCATCAAGTAAGTATGTAAGTTCCACGTTTCAGACTTTAGATTCTGAACTTTCACTTTCTGCTACAGTGACTTCCTTTAGATAATCATTTCTTGCTTGTCTTTAGTTATCTTATTTTATTGTTTGTTCAATTAAGCTTGCATAGAGTTCAAATTAATTTATTTAACTGTAGCCTTCGTCAGATTAGTTAACAATATTGTGGTTAGTAGAAGTTTGTGCAGGTTGAGACCTTATAAACAGTCACTGAGTTTCTATATCTGCAGCTTGATTAGAAAAATATAGGTGCGAAGCGATATTCAGCAAGCCATAAAAGATCTTGCCTACTTGCACACAGTTTATCAAAAGTTTTTTATTTGTTTATAGGCCTACGTAATCGTCTACTTATTGATGAAGTCAGACGTCACCGAGTTCAAGAATTCACTAAGGACACCGTGTCGCATCTCATAGATTTAGAGAACTAAATAATATTAAAATTATTTACACGCTTGTGACATGCACTTTGAACAGATGATATATATGAATTTAGTTTAATATAATAATCATTTTGTGCATTTTTATTGGTCAAGCAGGTTCAAAATATGTAGATTGAGCAATGTTTGTCTAACATATTTGATTGCTTCATTTAGTTTGTAATATCGGAGACTTCTTGCCGATATAAAACATTATTTTAGTCGTATCACGGAAATGTCTATATAGTAGAGTTTGTGAGCCTGCGGTGCCGTGCTCTTAGTGACTGTTAATTTTACAAACTTTGCTTTTTGGATTAAATATTAGTTTAATGTCTTACAATATTATTATCTTATCGTGTGATCCGTGTGTTTTTAATACACAAGTTTACAGTCTGTTCGTTTCGTTGTAAATGATCGTGGATTATTTACTACTGACTGATTTAGTATGAAAGAAAAATAATATTCTAAATTATAATCCACGTATATGAGCAAGCGAACAAGCTTTCGTACGAACTTTCGGGCACGCTACTTACGCCTTGTTTAGTTGTAAGAAGTTGGAATTTGGGGTTACTGTAACACTTTTGTTTTTATTTGGCAATTAGTGTTTAATCATGGACTAATTAGACTCAAAACGTTCGTCTCGCAATTTCCTACCAAACTGTATAATTAATTTTTTTTCGTCTATATTTAATGCTCCATACATAGGCCACAAACATTCGATGTGACAGGTACTGTAGCACTTTTTGATAATTTGGGGTGAAACAAGGCCTTAGTCTATTATAAAAAGTAGTAATGTTATCGTCGGATGTACTAATCGCTCTGCCCTTCTGCCGCGTGGGTCCCCCAGCTCTTAATGCTTTTGCCCCTGCTCTGTCCGGCCAAGTGGCTGTTTAGTTCCTTCCATTTTGCAAAAATTTTCAAGATTTTCTATCACATCGAATCTTTAGACGTATGCATAAAGCATTAAATATAAATAAAAAATAAAACTAATTACATAGTTTAGACGAAATTCACGAGACGAATCTTTTAAGCCTAATTAGACTATGATTGAACACTAATTGCCAAATAACAACGAAAGTGCTACAGTACCATTTCGCCAAAAAAATCACCAACTAAACAAGGCCTAATACGTGTGGAAGATAACCAATCACGAGTACGGGCCGGAACTACTTATATAAAATATGTTCTACAATTGCAAATCTAATCTAATTATTATTCTCTATCTCTACATCTCTACGCTTAAAAAAAACCTAATGCCATCATCGGACACCAAGATAATTTACTTCGCCCAGCTTAATCTATGGCTCCCGCGTCACCCCGCTCGCGTGGGTCCCTGTCCGAGAGTCCACGTTGCCCAAATGCCAAGTATTATTCGCTTCGCCACAGCTTAATGGCGAGTTCGGAACGTGAACCCCACACGCTCCCGCTTCGCCCCACGCCGCATGGGTCCTCGTCGAGCCCCACCACCCCGCAAACAAATCACGCCCCCCGCGTGACCTACCTCTAGCCTGTGTCGACGCCGGCGGGCAACCGCGACCTATTGTCATGCGTAGTCCCGGCGGACGTGGGAGCACACATCTCGCCATGGACGAGAGCGATGCGATGCCAGTATATGTTGGTGGCGGCCGCGGCGCTCGCCGCGCTCTGCGACGTGCTTGCCGTGTGCTCCGCTTCACCTGCGCGTGCACGCCTTAGCTCTAGCCTGTGCCAGCGACTGCAGGCACCTGCAAACGCTCGCCCCGCTCGCCCATCAGTGCATGCCCGTGCGCGTGTGCCCACGCGTCTGCGCCCCCGCTTGCCTCGTGTGTGTGTGTGGCCGCGCGCCTGCACCCCGCTTGCCCTCCTGCGGGAGCAGGAACGAAGGAACGACGTGCCGTGGGACGAACGGACGGACCTCCTGGCCCCACGTAACAGACGAGTCTGTTGCGTGGTGATTCGCTTGATGCCCGCACGTAACAACGTGGCCCATTAGTCTACTACGTCCACATAGAAGAAGGAAAACCTCGAGCATTTAGAAATAGTTTACGGGTCCAAAAGAAAAAGTATTTATTAAATTTTGAAAATGTAAAAAATAAAACACACAAATAATTATTAAAAAACAAAACCAATTTTATTAGGTTCTATAAACCAAATCTACACGATATAGGTCATAAAGATCATAAAATATGCTTTATGTAATCAAATTTGTATATTTCTTAATATGTTCGTCGAAAACACAAGCCATGTGCATCGTGATAGACATGGATAAAAATTTGTTAATATGTTCATCGAAACCATAAGACATGTGCATCATTATACACATGGATACAAATTCATTACCCCGTGCAACGCGCGGGCATATATATAGTAAGATACTATTGTCTTAGGAGATATAGTTTTAAAAATAGTTTCTTAGTAGTAGTTATGGAAACTATCAATAGTTAGGATTATGACTGTCATTATATTGGAATATAAAATAGGTGGCCACCCAATCTTCAACAATTTGCACGAGTAATTACTCCCTCCGTTCTAAAATAACTGCACACTTTATTCCTTGTAGTCAACCATTTTAAAAATTAACCAAATATAGATAGAAAATATTAATATTTATGATATGTAACAATTATCATAAAAATGATGATGGGATATATTTTATAATGATTTTTAGAAATATAATTACTAGCAAATGTGCCCGTGTGTTGCAACGATTAGTTATTTTCACTCTTAACACTAGTACAGAGACGACCTTTACTCCCGGTGGGGAACCCCCTGTAGTCCCGGTTCCCCACCCGGGAGCAAGCATCCGGGACTAAAGGGGTCCTTTAGTCCCGGGTCAGGAACCGGGACTAAAGGGGGACCTTTAGTTCCGGTGGGTAACACCAACCGGGACTAAAGGTGCCTCCTGACATACCACGAGGCCGACACACTTTAGTCCCGGTTGGTAATACGAACCGGGACTAAAGGTTTCTTTTTTCTTTTCTTTTCATTTTTTGTTTTCTTTTCAAAATAGATTTTTGAAGTCGTATTGTACGCTGCTAATAATACATTAATACGCGCGTATAGTATGTTTCGGTTCAAGCACAATGAACGTATTAAATCACACAACTCAAGCATAGAAATATATATATATATATATATATATATATATATATATATATATATATATATATATATATATATATATATATATGCATGCATGCATCATATATATATTTACATGCATGCATGCATATGTGTATTTTACATTATATTATTTTATGTGCATATATTACAAAAGATTGCATTACAGTTGTTGTGATATAACAAGTTTTCTCTCATCCTCTAGCTTGGCTTCCATGGTAGTGTTGGGTCGAAGTAGAACTCGCCTTTGCAATCGATGACCTGGTCATTAAAAAATCCGGCTATAGACTCTTAAATTGCTTTGATTTGGTCTTGTCGTATGACCTTTTCCTCCAACCATCGAGCCTACAGGTTTGAATTAAAGGAAAATAAATTAATATATGTACATATATATATATAAAGACATAGTAACACAATCAATAATAATAATTAAATAAATATATAGTGTATTTTTAACGTACTTTGAGTCTCTTTGTAGGAGTTCTTTGGGAGACCTTCTTGATAAACTTGCAAACATAGTAACCACAGTAGTTGTTCCCATGTTCCTGCCTTAGACACCACTTTACGAGAAAAAGATTTGTCATCCAATCTGGTGATCCGGTGAAAGTTATATGTTTAATTAATAAAGATGATGCGATTTAGGGGACTTACTTTCAAAGGGATTACATTCAGTGGCGCTTTGCATTTTTCCATGTGTTGCTTCTCAATAAAGGTTTTCCAAACACTGCCCAACAAAAAATTTGCCACGTTATCAGATATAGTTAATCATCATGTTTGTGTGTATATATAGTTACTAGAGATATCGAAATTACCTCTGGATAATATCTATCATATCTTGGTAGTCTTGTTGTGGTTTTCTCATCGAGTCATAGATTATCAAGTGACTTTTCACCAGATCGATGTCTATCAATATCCAGTGATTGCTGCATGTGTTTATAGGATATAACGCATAACACTCATTAATTAACTAGAATCAACATATGAGCCATTAAGGATGATTGACATTATTAACACTCGAAGTTGTAGGGAAAGAGTATATCCTTCTTGTAGCGTTGGTTCACTAAGAAGTTCATGAGGTTACTCTCTGACTCAGACTTCCAATTAGGCTTTGGAGTAACTAGGTCTTTGAATACTATATGGGGATCAACAAAACCAATTTCATTGCAAGCTTCCTTTCTACGCTCTGTCATTGTAAATCTACATATATATATATAGTACTTGTTAGGATAATATATATGCATATACACACATATGATGAGTTTAATAATAGATCAAAAGAATTATTACTTATAGGCAATAACAGCTAATGATAACTTTGTCCAGAGAGGTCAGGTGGCATAGTTGATGAAATTCTGCAAAGTCAACAGACATAACATCATCGCCACGGAACCAATGTTCGTCTCTAATTCTGACACCAATGCAGAAGTCTCCACCAGTAGACACCTGCATGTACCACTTGTTTAGCAGGTATATTTGTGTCCCCAGATCACCTAAGGCTTGAGGGTTGTATAGACTCTGGCCTAGTACAAATTTTTTCTTCCAAATATCAAGCTCTGCCGCACTCGCAATGTTTCTATCACCAAACATCTGGTAAAGGTCGAGACCAGTCTCTTCAATAAATTCACCAAGGTGATCCAAATCGACATCCGGAGGTATGTTTGCCTGATGCATTAATCCTAAATTCGAACCATATTCATTACCAACAACTAGCGGGGGGACTGATTAGTGCGATTGTTGTTCGAGTTGTGCAACTCCTTTCCCTACCCGCTTCTTTTTCTGTGCCACCTCAATTGACTTGGTGAGAGTGCGGTCATAGTCCGTTAACGATGATTTGGACGGCTTACGAGATTCCCGCTGTTGTTGCTGGTAAGAAGCCACCTTTTTTCTTAGAATATCTGGAGCTACGAAGAAGTACGGTTTCTCTGGGTTTCTCCTTGCTTCTTGATCCTTTTTAAGTTTGTCATAGAATCTGGACATATCTTTTTTATATGCATCAGTTACTTCTTCATTCTCTTCAGATATTATTTTGGGAATAGCCCTTGGTTTCATGGTGGCTTTCTTTGCCGGCGAGGACTGGTTCTTTGTTTGCGGAGCTAGCCTCTTGCTAGTACTTGGCTTCTTGGTAGGCGGGGGCGGGGGAGGCGTTGGAGACCTCCTTGGAGGTGGTGGCAGTGGCGTTGGAGACCTCCTTGGAGGTGGCGGCTATGGCGTTGGAGACCTCCTTGGAGATGGTGTGGATGCAGCCTCGCCTTCCAACACATTGTTATCGTACAGAGCACTATGATGATCTGGCGATTCAACAATTGGATTTAGGTTAGGGAGGATCTGCTACAAAAAAAGGAATGACATATTATTATGAGCAGATTGTTAATTATTTAAGCTAATATAAATTAATGATGTAGTGTTTTCATCCGCACCTATGGTGAGGTAGTTCAGGAGGAGGTGGAGGCGACATCCTGGGAATGATGATGTAGCGCTTGCGCCATAGAATGAATGTCTTCTCTGCTTCTCGTAGAGTCTTCTCGCCATCACCTCCAGGAATGTCAAGAGGCAAATCACTAAAACCTTTTTTAGCTTTATCTACCGAGATGGTAGCATATCCTTCTTGGATTATATTCCCATGAATCCTTGGTGTCTTGGTTCGGTCAATAGGATTAACAAGACCGATAGCCACCTTGATTGTGGAATTCCCCTTCGGAATGTGTAGCTCACACGATGTACAAGGTTCAGTGACATCATCCATAGGGAAGCGCAGTCTTGTGTCCCCTTGATTTGGTATCTCCGTGGAAGTGCAGCTGCTTTTCAACTGAACAGATTGGCTAATGTTGATTCCTGGCTCTGATGCCTGCTTGCTTACACTCATGGCTATTTACACTTGCCTTCTGATTTCCTTCTACATTCTCGCTTCAAGGTTTTTTCCTGCTCCTGTGCTTCACGCACCGCTTCCTCTAACCTCTGGAGCCGCTGTGCCTCTTCTTCCTTCTTTCTCTAGCGGCTTCTGTAGGAAGGTCTGTCCTGAGGGAATCCATGCTCCCATGAAACACTTCCTTTGCCTCTAGTTCGGCCACTGTGTTCAATAGTCCCGATGGTGTATGTCAGTTCATCCTTCTCTCTGTTGGGCCTGAACGCACTACTTGCAGTAGCTCTCTGAGCATAAAACAATCTTTCTGCTGCTTCTTGTAGTCTTGCGCCATAAACGCACTTCCCTGTCTCTTGGTCCAGTGTTCCCCCATGAGCGAAAAACCAAATTTTTGCACGCTCACCCCACTCGAGTGATTCTGGTGTGATACCCTTGGCAAGAAGGTCTGCTTCCATTTTGTTCCACTTCTTAATGGCAGTTGGGTAGCCACCTGATCCCAAGTTATGGTGGTATGTCTTCTATTGGGCATTACGTTGGTTCTTTATCACCCGACTCACACCTTCTTCCGACATCTTGTACTGTACAAACTCATCCCAATAGGGTCTCTGCTTTGAGATCAGGCCTGGGACAGTGAAATCTGGTGCTATGTTCTTCTTGACATACGTCGTGTATAGGTGTTTCTTCCAAGTTTGAAACTGGGTGGCCATCTTCTTCATTGCCCAATCCCTAACTCGCTCCTTCAATTCATCACCATCTATTATATCATCATAACCATCTGTTTGGAGCGTGAAATGTTCCAAGACATCATTCCAAATTAACGTCTTGTCACAATCGGAGACAAAACTGATATGAGGAGCATTGGTCTTCTTCTTCCATTCGCGGGTACTGATCGGGAGTCGGTCCCATACAAGGTAACCACAGTGGTGCACGAATTTCGTTTTATTTGCCCCCCCCGGTTCGCCTGTATCCACATTGAACTCCGAGATGATGAAGCGGCCCTCCAATGGCTTTTTGGGACCTCGAACATTTTTACTCTTCGTTGTAGTTGTTGATGTCGATCCAGAGGGCTACAAAACATAAACATTATTTTTAATGTCATGAGCACACATAAGACATATGATAATATAAATAGCTAATAATAAAAAATATATACTTGGCCAATATGTTGTTGCTCATTTTGTTCAAGAGCTAAGTACTGACTCCCGTCATCTGCATCCTCTTGCACCTTATTTTTAGCACCATCATCGCCGGCAACTTGAGTGCCAGTGTTGATCAAATTCATCATCAACTCCTCCTCATCCATGTTTCTTGGGTCGGCCATCTAGCTTCAAAAAACAAAACCAATATATAGTACGTCAAATCTTTGCTTACATGCATAAAATCTACGAACAATATGCATTATTAAATCTTGCCCCTCGGTCACGGACGCAATTCGCCACACTAGGGCGAACTGCGTCGGTACTAGGGCGAATTAGGGCTATACATAAACGGCCGAGGGCGAATTGCGTCGGTGACCAGGGCTAACCACGTCGGTGACATCAACAACGCGGTTCGCCCTAGTCACCGACACAATTCGCCCTAGTGTGATTGTTTAGCGTTAACGATAACGATAATACGAATATTGATCGACTAGGCCACGAGAGAGGGCAGTGCTCCACTCTGCCGTATATATGTTTGTACACATGGGTGAACGAGGGCGGCGGTGCTCTGCCGTATACATAGAAATGCATGGGCGAACGAGGGCGGCGGTGCTCCACGACGTATATATACATGCATATGAATACAAATGACGTATATATACGTGTTGGCACGGTGGCCGGTGTGCTGATGACGATGACATGAGGCGGGCCGGCGTGCTGACGACGACAACATGAGGCGGGCCAGGGCGGTGTCGGTGCGGTGGAGGGCGTCGTCGGCGCGGAGCGGCCCGGGCCGGGGCTGCGGTCAATGCACTGGAGGGTGTCGCCCGTGCGTCAGGCCGGGGCTGTGATCAAAAGGAATATATTATATATCATGCATGCATGTCCACATGTTTTTTTTTCTTTTTGCAAAACACAGTACAAACGTCAATATATAGCATTGCAAACCGACAAAAAATAAAAAAAAAATTGCAACACATGTTTACAGAAAATGTATAACAATTTGAATTAGAACAAAACTTTGAATAGCCAACATTTTAGCATGAAGAAAACATGCAACACATGTTTTGTACTCCTTTGGTCATAAATGTGGCCGGGGCCGGGGTCACTAAACTTGCTGCCGCACCGTTGGTGACAACAATAACAACCACCATCGTCGCAACCTCCCGCTCGCCAAGGACTCGAGAGCAGACAACAGGAAGGCACCGGAGTTGCCAAGCAAGCAGACGAGCATCGAGAGCGGACAGCCGGACAGGGACGGCTCGCCGCTCGCCATGGACTCGGAACGAGCGAACGGACATAGATGGGCGCGCCGAGAAAGCGACGGCAGCATGGGGCGGAGACGCCGCATCGAGATGGCGGGGGAGCCTAGGAGCCAGGGAGGGAGACACGTGCACTCCAGGTCTAGGAAAGCGTGTAGCGCATCATCATCACCCGATCCCCACTCGGTGCATCACGCGCAGCGTCATGCGCGTGGGCAGGGGTGGCGAGCTGTCCGTCCATCCGCCTAGTCCCGCCCATGGCCGTCAAAGCTGCTCGCTCACCCGACGTGACCACCCCGCGGACACTACTGGCCGCTGAAAGCCGAGAGAACTCACCTCGGGTGGGCGCGGTGGAGGGCCGCACGGGCACGCGCGGTGGATGGCCGCACGAGGTCGTCGGCGGTGGAGGGCCACACGGGCGCGCACGGTGGAGGGCCACACGAGGCGAGGCGCGGGCTCCGGTGTCACAGCGATGGGCTGATGCGCAGGGGAAGACCAATCGGCGGCGGCGCGAGGAAGAAGAGAGAAAGGGCAGCGGTGTTTGACGAGGAAGAAGACGAGGGGATTGATCTGCGCCAGGCACTGGCGGTTATATACCAGGAAGATTTACTCCCGGTGCCAGCCACCAGCCGGGAGTAAAGGTACTTTGCTCCCGGTGCCAGCCACCAGCCGGGAGTAAAGGTACTTTGCTCCCGGTGCGTGTTACCAACCAGGAGTAACTCTCGGTTGGTAACACGCACCGGGAGCAAAGGTTTATTTTGGCGGGCCACGAAACTGCAGCCCACCTTTACTCCCGGGTGGGCTTCCCACCCGGGAGTAAAGGTGGGCTGCAGTTTCGTTTCCCGCCTGTTTTGAGCAATTTTTTAATAGAAATGCAATAGTCTTGTTAAATACATAGTAAATTAAATAAATGGCATAAAATTATTTTGTTAAAAATATGGATTTTCTTTTTCTTTATTGCATATACGAAAAATCTATAACCTAACTTTTTTATTTTTTGTTATAATTATAAAACATAATGTAACTAATATTTATTATTTCGTTAATGCAAAAATGTAGTGTTTAATTAAAATTATTAAAACTATTGGTTTTGGACAGGAAATTTGTTTTCACATCATTTTAACGTTAATATTTTAATTTTTCATCACTCAATATCCTAATTTAACTTTTCGAGAGAGAAATCCCACCAAATCAAACATTGATTTAATTTGAAACACGACATAATAAACATCTGAATTCACAATTATTACATAATATCTCAAACACACACTACATGAAATCACTATATCATCAAGTGGGCACAACAGTGAACTTCTTCTTTATGTATGTCCCTTGGTTATGATTGCGTCGTAACCATGGAGTGTCCTCATCATTTACCAAGATGCTAGGGTCTTTGTTCACTTTGAAGGGCGGAATTTGATCATCCTTTTTATAATCTTCTGACATGTCCAACTTATCCTCAATTCCCACAATGACTCTTTTCCCTAAAAGAACTATGTGATGCTTTGGCTCTTTGGTTGAGTCATTATCGTTTTTCCCTCTTTTTGGTTTGGTAGATATATCATTGACATAGAACACCTGATTCACATCCTTGGCAAGGACGAATGGTTTGTCTTTGTACAAAATATTACTAAGGTCTATTGTTGTCATTTCATACTCGTTGTCTACTGTTACCCCACCTCCGGTCACCTTGACCCATTGGCACTTGAATAATGGGATCTTCAAAGTAGGTGCATATTCTAGTTCCCATATTTCATCTATGCGGCCATAATATGTCTGCTTATTCCTATTCAGGTCTGTGGCATCTATGCGGACACTACTATTTTGGTTGGTACTCTTTTTATCTTGGGCTACTATATAGAATATGTTCCCATTTATCTTGTACCCTTTATATGTGACGATATGCCATGATGGTTGCATAGCCAATAAATACAGTTGCTCATGGATACTCTCATCACCTTGACATTTTTTTCGCAACCAACCGCCAAAAGTTTCCATGTGCTTACGCGTAATCTAAGCTTTAGTCTTCCCTAGAAACTCAGATCGTAAGAGATCCTTGTGTGTCTCAATATATGGATCTACCAAAGAGGAGTTCTGTAGAACTATGTAGTGCGCTTTATTGAAATAATCATCCTCCGTACCAATATATGTTTTCCTCCCTAGTGTCCCCTTTCCGCTTAGTCTCCCCTCATGTCTCGATTCAGGAACACCAATCGAGTCAAGGTCGGGAATAAAGTCAACATAGAACTCAATGACCTCTTCTGTTCCATAGCTCTTGGCAATGCTTTCTTCTGAGCAAGCACGGTTGTGAACATATTTCTTTAGGACTCCCATGAATCTCTCTAGGGGAACATATTGTGTATGAACACAGGACCGAGAATGAAAATCTCCTTGACTAGGTGAACTAGGAGGTGTGTCATGATATCAAAGAAGGAAGGAGGGAACACCAACTCAAAGCTGACGAGACATTGAACCACGTCATTCTATAGTTTAGCTAGATCAGTTGGATCAATTGCCTTCTGAGAAATTGCATTGAGGAATGCACATAGCTTCACGGTGGCTAGACGTACATTTAGAGGTAGAATTCCTCTTAATGCAATTGGAAGTAATTGCGTCATGAGAACGTGACAGTCATGGGACTTTAAGTTACAGAATTTCTTCTCTGGCACATTTATAATACCCTTTATATTCGAGGAGAATCCAGATGGTACCTTGATGTTGTTTAAGCATTCAAACATGATTTCCTTCTCCTCTTTGCTTAGAGTGTAGCTGGCATGACGTAAGTAATGGCGTCCATCATCTGTCTTCTCTGGATGTAGGTTGTCTCTTTCTCTCAAACAACGTAGGTCCTGTCGTGCTTCAAATGTATCCTTATGCTTTCCATACACACCCATGAAGCCTAGCAGGTTCACACAAAGATTCTTCGTCAGGTGCATCACGTCGATCGAGCTGTGGACCTCTAGGACTTGCCAATAGGGTAGCTCCCAAAATATGGACTTCTTCTTCCACATGGGTGCGTGACCGTTAGCGTCGTTCGGAACAGGTTGGCTGCCATATCCTTTTCCAAAGATGACTTTCACATCATTGACCATATCGAGTACATCCTCACTGGTTCGGTTGCGAGGCTTGGTCAGGTGGTCTGCCTTCCCTTTAAAATGCTTGCCTTTCTTTCTTACGGGGTGATTTGCAGGAAAAAATCGACGATGGCCAAGGTACACGACCTTTTGACATTTTTTCAAGAATATACCTCTAATATCACCGAAGTAGTGTGTGCATGCATTATATCCCTTGTTTGACTGTCCTGAAAGATTACTTAGAGTAGGCCAATCATTGATTGTTATGAACAACAATGCTCGTAGATCAAAGTATTCCTGTTTGTACTCATCCCACACATGTACACCTTCTTTATTCCACAAAATGAGAAGTTCGTCAATAAGTGGTCTCAGGTACACATCGATGTCATTGCCAGGTTGCTTCGGGCCTTAGATGAGCACAGGCATCATAATGAACTTTCGCTTCATGCATAACCAAGGAGGAAGGTTGTAGATACTTAGAGTAACAGTCCAAATGCTATGACTACTGTTCTGCTCTCCAAAAGGATTGATACCATCTGTATTTAAAGCAAACCTTAAGTTTCGTGCGTCATTTACAAACTCTGGGAATTCTCTATCGATTGCTCTCCACAGGGACCCATCAGCAGGGTGTCTCAACATATTGTCTACCTTATGGCCTTCTTTGTGCCATCGCAACAATTTTGCATGTTCTTTGTTTCTGAACAGATGTTTCAAGCGTGGTATTATAGGAGCATACCACATAACCTTGGCAGGGATTTTCTTCCGTAGACGTTCGCCCTCAACATCACCAGGGTCATCTCGCCTGATCTTATACCACGATGCATGGCATACCGGGCATGCATCCAATTTCTCGTACTCTTTGCCACGGTAGAGGATGCAGTTATTAGGACATGCATGTATCTTCTCGATTTCTAGCCCCATAGGACAGATAACTTGTTTTGCTTCGTAGGTAGTGGCGGGCAATTCATTGTCCTTCGGAAGCATCTTCTTTTGGATTTTTAGTAACTCTCCAAATTCTTTATCAGATACACCATTCTTTGCCTTCCATTGCAGCAATTCTAGTGTGGTTCTTAACTTTTTCTGCCCTGCATCACAAGTTGGGTACAATAATTTCTTGTGATATTCTAGCATCTGCTCGAACTTGATCTTCTCCTTTTCACTTTCACATTCTCTTTGTGCGTCATGAATGACCTAACAAAGATCATTAGTAGACTTATCTTCTGTGGCTACCTCTTCTTCAGCTTCTCCCATTGCAGTATCATTGAAGCATGCACCATCGGAAATAATATCATTATCGTCCCATTGTTCTTCTTCACATTCTTCCATTACAACGCTGGTTTCTCCATGCTTCGTCCAACAAATATAGTTTAGCATGAAACCTGACTTGAACAAGTGTGAATGAAGAGTCCTTGAACAAGGATATTCCACCATATTCTTACATACGGCACATGGGCAGCACATGAAACCATTGCGTTTGTTTGCCTCGGCCGCACGTAACAAAGAATGCACGCCGTCCATGAAGTCTTGGGAGCGACGATCAGCATTATACATCCAATGCCAACTCATCTGCATTATATGACATAAATACCGTATTAAAACCTAGAACATAATTAGTTAATTATACAACATGCATACCACCACAAAAGCTATAAATTTAAGAAATCATCGCTACAATGTAGACAATCCCAACTACCACTAAAAACACTAAAGCTAAAATGCACTTCAGCAGCATAAGGATTTCGCGACCAATCCTAACTAAAACAGACAGATCCCCCGTTTGTTCAACATCTTTGGGCTTCTTTGGCTGGATCACTGTCTCATTAGCTGCCATATCTGCCTATTGTGCAAGATATTTTTGCACGAGTTCAACATACTCTTCCTCCCAGTAGAAGCCTGAATATCCAGTGCCATCCCACTGAAATTAAAACAGAAAATTAGAACTTTAATTACAATCATCATGAAAATAGGTATAAACTAACCATAGTCATTAAATACGATAAAATAACTCACATTGCGATCCGGACACTTGTAGAAAATGCGACCCTTGTTGGGACCCTCCTTCTTCACTCGGTACTCCATCACAATCTTCGTCTCATCACAACACTTGTCGCATGCAATGAGTGGGAGGCCCGGCCTAAGTCGCTTTGGAAACCCATGAGAGGCCGAGGACCCGGAAGCAGTTACCATCTACTCTCTATACTCATTTTTTAATACACTATAAATTTCTCATTTTATAAACAAATAAAATTAAAAAAACTCTAAAATTCTCTATATCTCTAAACAATGAAGTGTGCTATGCATGCTACAAATGAACAGGGAATACTAGTTTTTAATAGCTACTTTAACCTTCCTTCATGTAAATATGCAAGCTTGAAGTTTAAAGGTTTCTAGAGCGTTTAACATTACTCTGCTTGTCGAGAAAGTTGCTAGTGTTGTGTCGTTGGCATTTTTCATGGCCGTGGCCATGGTCATTGTGTTCTCGTCTTTTACTGCGGTAGGTAAGTAATTCACATGATATTTTCGCAAATTAACAGAAGAATGGGAGTGTACACACATAACAATCGATTATCGTTTATATTTATATATATACTACGTTTAGGTACGGTGATTGACAGACTACTATGACGATATCGGGACATGTGAATAAATAACCATCCGTACTAGTTGACCTTGCTTACGTGATCATCTCGGCGAGCATTTCTCCACCGGACGGCACCGTACTTGGCCACGGAAGAGCTCCGATTCTACGAGGAAGGGAACACGGTCTTCCACGACCGTTGCCGCTCTCCCTCGTAGAATCAAAGCTCCTCCTTGACGTCTGTTACCGCTTGGCAGAGAACATGCTCGCCGAGATGAACACGGTCTGCAAGTTCAACTAGCTACTTTAACCTTCGTTCATGTAAATATGCAAGCTTGAAGTGATTTTGAGCTCAAATTGCTTACAAATGAAAAAACCACAATAAAGAACCATATATATATAGTGAACAAAATAAGATAAGACAATGGTGAAAAATGAGAGTATGAGATTGGTAACCTTTACAACTGAAGAACCGACGGAGGAATCGAAGAAATCGACGGAGGAATCGAAAAATGGATGGAGGAACGATGGAGGGAGGAAGCAAGAACACTAGTGCAGTGAGCTTCAAAATGTGCTGAGCTCGGGCTCGGGGAGGAAGAAGGAGACGACCGGGATATAAAGGGGGGACCTTTAGTCCCAGTTGGTGGCTCCAACCGGGACTAAAGGTCCCTCCCAACGGCTACTGCGCTAGACAAAGGTGGCAGGGACCTTTAGTCCCGATTGGATCCACCAACCGGGAGTAAAAGTCTACCTTTAGTCCCGGTTGGTGGCTCCAACCAGGACTAAAGGTCCCTGCCACCTCTGTCTGGCGCAGTAGCAGTTGGGAGAGACCTTTAGTCCCGGTTGGAGCCACCAACCGGGACTAAAGGTATCTCTAGTCCCGGGCACAAAAAATGCCGGGACTAGAGCCCATTTTGGCCGAGGATCAAATGTTTGTTCTCTACTAGTGTAAGTTGTTAACACCTTCCTCACACTCACGGTTCTATCATCTTTAAATCCATCAACGATAATGTATATCGACACCCTCGACGACAATATGTATTGGTACCCATAAAGCATCTTACAAACATATGGGTTAGTCGTCCATCCTCACCGGAATAGCCATGAACAGGCCACGGGTGGTTCTGCATTATACGGGGCGCGTGCGGCCGGTGGGGCCAGAGAGTCTAGGCCTCTCGGCGCATGCATAGCTGGTGGGGACCGAAACCCGCGCAGTTGAGCGGCATGGTGAGGGCACGAAGCCGACAAAGCGCGGGCATGGTGCGGTGCACAGGGCTGACACAACGGACTTTGAGGAGCGCGGTGCGAAGGCGGGGGGGGGGGGCGCTGCTGGCGAAACACGCGAGGCCAACGAGATGGACGTGCGGGTAGGCTCGGGAAAAACCGAGACGAAGCCAGTCAGGTGACGTGGGTAACAAACCGAGTTGGATAGAAGAGGTAGAAGAAAATTACTTCGACGGAAATAATGACTTTTTAAATATTAATAAGGTGTATATGTATATATATTCGTTATTATATTTTTATTCGTCTTTCTATTTCTATTATCATATTTATTACTTGAACATGGAAAAAAGAAAAAAATCATGAAAAATCCAAACACGAGTTTATATACTTAGCTTGAGAATTGAGATGTGCAATTATTTTTGAAATGAGGGAGTACACGAACCTATACGAGGTGGTACTACCTTCCTGCTAAAAAAAAAGAATGAAAATCTTAGTTTCCGAGGAGTTAAAGAATCTCAAGTTTGAACATATATACGCGAAACGACAGTGCTCTATCGAGGACGGACGCGGCTTCCCACTCACTAGGGCGCTATCCGTTGGCTCCCGTCCACGCCCCTTTAAAAAAATCTCTCTACCCAGCAGTGCTTGCCAGGCAGGGGTGCTTGCTAGGAGGGGGTGCTCGTTGAGCAGGCCGCTGAGCTCGCCCGTCGCGGCCTCGTGCACGTGTTCTCCCAAGCCACCGTGCTCGCCCAGGGTGGCGTAGTGCCTCCGCTAGATCACCGGTGAGCTCTATGCGCCGCCATCGCGAGCTCCGCAACGACGAGGCCTCCATTCATCCAAGCAGCCTGGTGACATTGCGCTGAAAGCGTATGATGCAACCGTATGTTTCAAGTGTTTCAGATGTTTCAGTCGTGTGTTGCAAGTGTTTTCACATCGATATTATAAAAGTAGATTGAGATGTTGGATATGTGTTCCATATGTTGCAATGGTCATACACGCATGTGTAAGCGCATGTTACAAATGTTTTATCTGTTTTTTCAGAATCATGTTGCAAGTGTGTTTATTTATTTTGGGTGTTGCTATCTGGATATTGCATACGTTTTGCGGTGGTTTTTTCAAGTGTTTTTTAGCAGTTCCCTAAAAGGAACGAAAATCTCATTTTCGAAGGGTCCAAGAATCTCAAGTTTGAACATATATACACGAAAAGAGTGGTAATGTTTTATGATATGCACTAAGTATTATTACTAGATTAATCATAGAATATACTTACTAGATTAAGTATAGAATATGTTTACTAGATTAATCATAGAATATACTTACTAGATTAAGTATAGAATATGTTTTAATAATAAATCAATTCGAAGATACGTTTGAAATTGGCAGACTAATCGTGAAGAGCGAGACTCCTATTTTTTTTTTTACACGGAGGGAGTGTATTTGAAATTTGGTCTTGTTGGAGGAAGATTGCGCCGTCCAACGGTCTAAGAAGGACTACGCGCCAACATAATGACTTATCCCGCGGCCCGCATCGCGAGGGCAATCAAGGCAAGTGACCTCTCGGGAACAGTAGCAGAGCGCAGGAGCTTCCCAAACGGCCAAACCCCAACCCAAACTGGCCTGGCGTCGAAGCGAAGGAAGGGGCTTGTTTCAAAAAAATTCACCGCAGCAGCTTCTCCCTCCCTGCGCCCACGCCGCCGCACGACCCCTACCTCGCCCTCCTCCTCCCCCCCCGTCTGGCCGTCGCCCCCTCCACTGCCTCCTCTTCGTCGAGACGTCGACCATCGCCCCTGCCTCCTCCTCCTCGTCGTCGACCGAGCGAGATCTGGGAGAGGGGCCAAGATCCATTCCAGGCGGGGGGAGGTCGCCGCGCCCGCGCCTCGTCCTCGTCGTCGGCTCCCGAGGAGAGTAGGGAGGCACTTCCTCCTCCTCACCGGCACGGCACGCCCCTTCCTCTGTTCCTCTTCGCGGCGAGTCGAAGCGAGCAGGCAGCCCGCGCCCCTCCGGCCGGCCAGGATCCGTGCGAGGGGTCGGTGGCGCCGGCGCCGGCGCCCCCTCTTCCTCCTCTTCACTGGAGCCCGAGCAAGGACGGCGCAACCTCTTTCTCCTCTTCGCCGGAGCCTGAGCAGGGACGCCGTGCCGCACCCGCTGCCGGTGTGTGTGGCGGTTCTCCTTGGTTCTTCTCCCTAGAACTAGGTATGCCAAACACGAAACTTCTTCTCCCCGTGATTCCTTTGGAAGCCAGTTGCGGGAGAATACTAGCTTTGATTCAAAGCGTGGTACTAGCTTCGGAGCTTTGAAGATTTTCTTCTTTGTTTTTTTTTTTTTCCTTTTTTCGAGAATAAGATTTTTCCTGCTTGTTGCCCAGAACCAGAATGGTGAAGGGGCTCGGCCCTCAACGCCGCTACTCGGCGGGCCCTTATCCCGCCGCAGCCCGTGGCGATGAGAATGCGCCGCCGGATGGATTCAACGCCGCGCCGTTCACATGGGGCCCCACGGGGCCCGGCGCCGTCTCCCGGCACCCCTTTCACTCCAGCGCCATACGACCGCCATTGGCGTCGTCCTCGTCCATGTACAACCGGAAACCCCAGTTGCCAGCGCCGACGCCCAAGAAGGTTTCTGGGGTTAGGACGGCAGGCAACACACCGTCGCGGCTGAGGGTGGCGAGGACTTCCCTTGAGCTGACGAAGAAGCCTTCGTTGAGCTTGGGGGCGAGGTCTGCGGATGTGCCACCTTTCAGGGTCAATGAGAGCATCTCGTTCTGGGAGGGGGAGGTGAACTACAAGGTACAGGTCAAATACATATACTGATCCCTGTCCATTTTTTTTTCTTTCTAAAATTAAATTGAGGTTGTCCATTGCAGTTTTCAACTCATATATGACCTCTAACACTCTTTGAAAGACTGCATAACTTAACCCTACAACACCGTAGAATAGCTATATAAAAAACAGCAAAACTCATATAGGCTTTGGCTTCCATTACTATCCCTGCAAATCGCACCTCCATATTGCATCTGTTAAGTTTTTGCTATGAGAAATATGCTAACATTATGCTATTTGATTTTATCGACAGAATTCTTTGTCCAAATATGTCCCTGTTACACCTGCAAATCTAGAAGCCTGTTCTGATGAAGGTTTCATGAGGAATGCAGAAAGTAAGTTAAGCCTGGAGCTGGAATGGGACATACTTAAAACCATTCTCGTGGAAGAATTGAAACCCCGTGCGAAAGTTGAGGACAGGACAGCTGCTTTAGGCGATGAGCTGAAAGCAGCAAATTCTCGTATCCTTGAAGCTTGCAGGCAGAAAGAAGCCATACAAGAGGAACTGAATAACACAAGAGAAACTCTTGAATCGAATCTGTTTGATTTGATACAAGAATCAAATAAGCTGAAGAAGGCTAATGACAAAAGCCTAGAGCTTCTCCTGGAGAGGGATATGGAAATCCAGAGATTAAACAGTGAGCTTGAGAAAGCAAACTTCAATAGGAAGTACCAACAAGATCATGTATCTTGCAGTTCTGCTGATCAAGAAAAGAATGTCGCTAGGCAGGTTGAGGTTCAAACTGAGCTGATTGCATACTTAGCAACAGAGCAGTCATCAATCCAGCTGCAGCTAGAAGCCAGTAAGAATAATGAGTTGTTGGCCAAACAAAACCTTGGTGAAATTGAGCTTTTATTGGATGAAGCCATTGAAACGATTGTGCAGAAGGAGGTTCTTGCACAAAACTATGCTTCATTGTTGGAGTCACAACAAGAGCAGTCAAAGAGTTACTATGAAGGTAGACTTAAAGAACTGGAGATAAGGATGCAAGAAATGAATGATCAGGTTGCTGCATCACTTATTTCAAGGAATAAAGAGGTACCCTTGAAAGGCTATTAGGCTTACTTTATTGAAACTTTTGTCTTTTCAAATATTTGTTTGATTTCATTGAACAACAAACTATCTTGTTTCTCAGCTGCATTGTAATTTAGGATATTCACAGTAGAACCTACTTGGTTGCTGGCTTATCATGTTTCCCTAATACTGCTTATAACCTTTGTACTTATTATTATTATTTTTCAGATGAGGAAGACACATGCTGAAGAGAAGAATGAAATATTGAAAAAGAATGAAGTGCTGGAGAGGTCTATTGAGGACTTCAAGGATACTATGTATTTATTGGAAGAGGAAGTGAGTTTGCCACTGCTTTTGTTTTATTAGTGTTAACTAGTCATTTATCGCTCTGTCTCAACAATGAATTTTGCCATTTCTCCGTAGGCTAAGAAATTCGAAGAAGAAGCACAGCAACAAAGAAGGCAGCGAGAAAAACTAGAAGTGGAGCTGCATAATCTCCGACAACAATCGCTAGTTGCGCGATCCTCTGGGAAAGCAGAGAGCTCCTTGAAAGATGGAATGGCTGATCTAGCTAACTCAACCAGGTTTGCATGGTCATGAATTTTGCTAACATGCATCTATGTTTACAGCTGTAAGGCAACATTTTATCACTCACACACTCTGTCTCTCTCTCTCAGGGTCCTAAGTTATAGAAATAATGAGCTGCTGTGTTCAGAAGAGAGTCGGAGAATATGTCGAAAGGAGGTTTCTGATAAGGAATCAGTGGTAATGACATATTTTTCTAACCATCTATGAGTTAACATGCTTGTATTTTTTTATCATTGTGACTTCCGTTATTATTATTGGTGATAGTGGTGCTTTGCAACATGTTCATCACAAAACGGAAACTGTTTGCATCTAATTATCAAGGAGCTATACCTCCTGGGATTAGTTTCACAAAACCACAACTATTTCTGCTCTCAGTTTCACATACCTACAACATTCTGTATGGTTGTAGGCCTGTGAAACTTAGGGCAGAAGTAGTTTTAGTTCCACATAACTGATCCTCGAAGTTGTGTTTCCTTGATAGTTAGGTGCAAATAATCTTCTATCATCTATGAAATTATCTTTTGCCTCATCTAATGGGCACATTGTTCATTTTTATAGTTGTTAGTTCATTGATCTCATAGAATTTTTAATGCTGTTTATAAATAATTTACCAAAAATATCTGTCTGGTATTCTTCTTTGCGAGTGTTTTTCTTTTTCACCCATTTCTTTGGGTGCAGGGTATGTTAATATCTCACATGTTCCACTATGTGCATATTATATGTTTCCATTCATGCAGGTGGCTGAACAGTTAGAGGGGGAGATGTCGCAGCCGCATTTATCACATGAGGAATACCAGCCAGAGAGCTCACAGTTTGAGCACCGCAGCCCAACTGAGCAGCCTGAGTTTTACAGTAATGGCGCAGACAGTGATCAGGCACCCTCAGAGTCTGAGTCAGGGGAGCAAGTGCCACCTCAAGCCTTAAAGCCAATAATAGAGGTTGTGGAGGAGAAGGAGTTGCCTCCAGTTGCTCCAGTGCAGGACCGAAAGCCCTTTAACTATGCTCTGGCCCCTTCTGATGAGCTTAAGAGGCTCAGAAGTATTAACCACTATGAGGGGCAGAGGACAGCGACAGACAGGAGATTCTGGTCCATTGAGCAGCAGGACTTGTACACCTCCATGTATAAGAGTGCTAAGATATTTGAAATGAAGTGGATTGACTGGGAGCATATTCGTAGCATAAATCAGTTTGCTGGTATCAGGGAGCGATGTGCCTTTCTGGGGCTTGACCAGATCATGAGTTATCCCTGTGCTTGGGACGCTGAACTAATTAGACAATTTTACTCTACGGTTCATATCAGCATGGACAAGAGCTCCATAACTTGGATGGCAAATGGCACAAAGATCACTACCAACAAGAGAGCATGGGAGGAAATGTTTGGCATTCCTGGCGGTGTTCATACTGAGATTCACTCGCAGTTTTGGCTTGATGATGATGACAAAAGGATCCTGTACACAACTGCAGATTGCACACCTGGCCAAATCAGTGGTCTCTCTCCTTTGACAATCATAGCCAAAAAGATTGTCTGGTCGACCATATATCCCAGGTCTGGAAATAATATTGATGGACATAACTGGAACCTCTTATATCATATTGTGAAGCAGCATCCATTTGACATCATTTCTTTGCTCTTCGGTGAGATAGATTTGATTATTTCAGGTCGCAATGGCACTAAGGACCAGCTGTTTTATGCGCCATATATCATGGGGATGATTATGAGCGCTTTTGAATATGACAGGCCTAGAGAATCCAGGCACAACTCATACAAGCCCAGGCCTTCCTATTCCTACAAGCAAAAACGGAAGAACAGATTTAGTTGTCCCCCAGCACCTGCAGTAGCTGCTCCATTTGAGCCACTTCAGCCAGAGATTGTGGTCGATGTTGATGCAGACAACCACCACCAGTTCGATGCAGCTGGACATCAGCCCCAGGGAGAGGCAGTCCATGGGCAAGCTGAGCAAACCATCACACAAACAGATCTTCAGGTTGTGGAGGACGGACTCAGGCCTATAAGGCACTCACTAGCCGATGTTTCAGCTCAGCCAGCCGATGTGAGGCCAAGTCCGTTTGGGAAATTTACTTGGTATCAAAGGGAGAAGTGATGGCTGTAGGTGTGGATAGGGCAGTAAGTTCCTGTGCTATTCTTGATGGCTATCTTGCATTCATTTCTCAGTTATTTTGTGTATATATCACTGACTTGCTCACCATGCACATTCAGAGCTTCAGTAATTTTCACATGCAACTTGTGATGTGAAACATTGGGGATTATGGTGTTCCTGTGATTCCGCATTTTTATAATGACTTGATTTTCTTTCAAGTTACCAGATGCTGACTAGATTAAGCAACTTCATGTTTGTTGTGACTTTCTGGCATTCTTCGTTCAGTTCTGTGGGCATGCATAATATAGTAAGATGAGACGAGACCCACTTTTTAACTACTTAAAGTTGAACTTATCTGTTTATGATCATTTTGTTTTGTTACTCTCTTATTTTGAATCAGATTCCTTGAAATTCATTTAGTTTCAGTTCTGTGGGCATGCATATTTTTTGTTTGGTTTGAGAGAATAGACATGAAATTTTTTTCCTCACCTGCTCTGTGGACACAGCGACCTGAGCACAGTGAACAGGCACTTGAGTCCCATGGCCTCCCCTGTGCGCCGCGGTGGTGGCTTGGCTGGAAAACTGGATACCACCAAGGATGAAAATCGTCTCTGGATTGGGATTCGAGAGGTGAATCCCAGTTTTCACAGCTTTTTTCTTAGTTACTGCCTACTGGCAACACTGAAACTCTTATCTGCAGTATTACTGGCAACACTGAAACTCTTATCTGCAGTATATGGCCATATGGGTGTTACGCCTTGTTCACTTTGCAAATTTTTTGAACCCGATGAATAATACTACTTTCGTCTTATTTGGCAAATATTGTCCAATCGTGGACCAACTAGGCTCAAAAGATTCATCTCGTGATTTTCAACTAAACTATGTAATTAGTTATTTTTTTTACCTACATTTAATACTCCATGCAAGCGGCTAAAAATTGATGTGATGGAAAGAGTGAAAAAACTTGAAATTTGGATGGCATCTAAACAAGGCCTTAGTATCCAATGCTTGTTTTACAGATTCTGGTGACACCTGAAGGTTGTACAAAATGAGAAAGGCCTTATTTACAGGAGGAACATGCATTTTGCCATATGTTTCTGGGTTCCGTACATATGCTTCTGGAGAGCAATTTTCTTTCTTATTAGAAAGAATTGCCCATTTTATTCTCTATACTAGTTAATAATATGAGCTCATCTACCAGATACCAATAGAAGATGCTGCTGCCATTTTGAACATCTACGATTTCTTATGGCAAATGAAGTCCCCTGTGCGAGGTGTGGCGCCGTGTAAACCTGTTTCAGTTTCAGTGTCTGAAATCTTGTTTGTATGTGTATGTCTGATGATAGTTTCATAAATCGTGTTCACTACCACTACCAGTATGACAGTCTCTAGTCACAGTTACAGTATTTTCCCTGTTTGGTTGACCATGCCTGGCAAGAGATCTGTCAAGGCCGGTCCGCCGCCCTGCTCTCTCTCCGGCTTCAGTTCTGCTGGTGCTGGCTCCACCCGCCGCTGCCGGAGGTGGACGGACAGTCCTGGGGTCGCCTTCAAGGGCACCTGAGTACCTGATCCATTGGCCTTCTTGAGCAGGCCGACGCACGAGAGGGATGCTGGTGTGGCTATAGGATGTCTTTTACCTTGGTGACGGACTGACGGCACCATTGACGTGTATGTAAATTTGCAGCCGGCCCACCTCCGCAATGCTGGCGCTGGCCATCGTTATGATCGGTGCTGTAGAGTCCATGAGCGAGCAGAAGTTTTCCATGAATTTAGCCATCTAGTCGTAGACTTGTAGTTGGTGCAAGGAAGACAGGTAGACCCCAACCCAAGGCAAGCAATGTTGGGTGTTAGGAGCAATTGGAAGTCTCATGCCGTCATGCGTGAGGCACGGCATGGCGCCGTTTTTGAACTTTGAAGTCTGCTTGGCGCACGAGTCTGCGCCTAGCCTCGGATCATCACCGTCAGCTCTGGCTTCTGAGCTTTGTGTTGAGTCAACAGAGTGTATGCATGAATGATGGAACCAGTTGCAATGGAGATGACAAAGACGCGATGCCAACGGGCTGTTCGGCAGATGGTTTCTGCGGCTAATAAATCGGCTGATGTTGTTTTGTTGTGAGAGAAAACACTGTACTATGGCTGATAAGTTGAAGCGAACAGGGTGCTAATTGCGGAGGAATCATCGATTTATCAACTCGTGAATGTACACTGACACGTTGGTAATCAGACTCTGCTCCTAACTTTTTCAGCTCGACACCTGGATGAGCTCTGCTCCAGAAGAAGGGATGAAGCTGGTTTCAGCATTCTTCGTTCAGTCCCAAACAGGCCTTAAAAATATGTACGGTGCCATTGAGGTGGGCTGGGCCGTTTTATCATTTATCACTTGTCAGGGCTGTTTTGTCTTGTTCATGGGCTGGGCCAACTCGATCACCGTTGTTCACGTTAGGATTTTTTTATATTTTAAATCCTTTTTTATTAAATATTTCAATAATAATCACGTCTATTTTTTTTGAGATCTAACTCTTTTGGTCACGTCAGTCGTCCAGTCCCGCTGGCGTGACCAAATAACGTTGTCGCGCCACATGCGTTGGCGTGATAAGATATGCCACATTGAACGGCGTTTCCGACGTGGAAAACCTTATCGCGCCACTCCCGTTGCCGCATAACAAGACTAAACATTAGAAAATTCATAATTTTTTGATGCGACGTTGGATGAAGATGATTTTTATATAAAAATTGTAGAGTTCGATGAGTTCTATAACTTTCTAGTTTTGAGTTTTTTTTTTCATTTTAGGACGGACGAAGATGATTTTTATATGAAAATTGTAGAGTTCAATGAGATCAACAACTTTCTAGTTTTGAGTTTTTTCATTTGAGAACGTTAAGATGCTCAAAACGATAATACAAAATTTCAGCAGCATAATAATCGCGTACTCGCGCTTGTCACACTAGAAAAATAATATCTTTTTTTTGTATGAGGTTAAATGAAGATACTTTTTATATCAAAGTTGTAGTTCTTATTGAGATCTACAACTTTATAGTTTTGAGTTCTTACATTTGAGGTTAAATGCTCGAGGAAATAATACTTTTTATAAAAAGGTTAAATCTATAATTTTTTTTGACGCTATTATTATTAAAATATTGAATAAAAAAGATTAAAATATAAAAATTCTCCTTCAAGTTACGAAGCTGCCTGAGTAGGCCGGACAGAGCTAGTGGGCCAGACTCCACTGGACTGAGACGCACCACCTAGAGCCTCCTCGTCACGTGGAGCGGACAGCGGAGGCCGGACTGCCGGAGGCCGGCCGACCCTCCTGGCTCCAGCAGCTCTTCTTCCTCTTCGCCAGCGATGGTGGGCAGCGGTTCCCTCCTGGCTCCAGCACCAGCAACTCTTCCTCTTCGCCGGCGATGGTAGACAGGGATAGCAACAGGCGCTGGCTCCGCGAGCGTTGAATCCAGATTCAAGGCCGACTACTGCTCCTGTCAAGCAAAGGTGAGCGAGCGGCTGAGCGCTTTCTGTTCCTTCTATCGCGCGTGCGTCCTCGAGACGGTCTTAATTACTGCCGGAGCGGTGTGTGGGAGTGCGACATAGGGGAATAGGCACGCCCGTGCTAGTCTAGTGCCATGGCATGGAACGAACGCGGTCGATCGTGCCCAGTGCCCAGTGCCCACAGCCTGTTCGTGGAAATGTCCTCAAGCAGAAGCAGTCGTAGGGATGAACGGCAAACGTGTTCGACGTTGACCTGCACGTATTGCTGGAGGCTCAGTGGTGCTGTTGCTGAAGAACGGCGCCTGTAGTTTCAACTCTCGTCATTCCCCTTTGGAAATTCCTTGCTGCTTACTTCTGGCTTAACAAGAATTTGCACCGACCGAGCACATGCGGACATTTCCTCATTTCTGTTTCCTCACTAGGGTGAAATGAATTGAAAATGGCATGGGTGATTGTGGTTGAGTTCTTCAATTTGTTTTAAACACGATATACCTTCTGGCTGAGATTCCTCATTTAACTTGCATTTCTTATTGACTGGGACATCTCACCCTCTTGTTTTGTCCTTTTAGTTGACCTGACTCGTCTGAGTCATCGCCCATCCCTTCCTCGAATTCTCGTTGAGGGACATCTCACCCTCTTGTTTTGTCCTTTTAGTTGACCTGACTCGTATGAGTCATCGCCCATCCCTTCCTCGAATTCTCGTTGAGGATAATATATACCTGTTTGAGACAAGCCTATCATTTCAGCATGGGTTCAAGCGAGAACATATAGATGTCAACGAGGCGTTACAACTACTGAAGAACCAAATTTTCAGTATGCGCCTAAAAAGTTCCTTTAGCCCAAACCCTGCAAACTCAGTTTTCCATTGAGAAGATGTCTGGAGATTGCAGGGTACACAGCTGCTCCGCCTTTTAGACCAGATTATCCTCTTCATTTATTTGGTTTTTGCTCAGGTCATGCGCATCTGTTCTTTCTCTGGCATCAGCCTTTTCCTTCAGCAAGTAAATTTACATTCGTTTTGCCTCTTCTCTAGGAGGACTTTACGACGTACGGAAGACCCAATCAGTAAAAAATAACATAGATTTTTATCCTTCTGTTCTAGAGGCTTTGGTATGTCAGTTTCTCTATCTTTAGAAAGTACATTTTCATGTAACTGTCACAGCTTTCCTTTCCTCTCACATGCATATTGCTTCCTGTGGATGTTAGAAACAACAAGAATAGAGGAGTTTGCTTGGAAAGAAGCACTTTCGGAGCCCAAAAGTTTGTCCTGTCTATTTTTCTGCCTCTTCTAAGTGGGACTCTATATGTACTGAAGGTTGAACACACGACCAGTAGAAGAAGGACATAACTTCTTTTTCTTCATTCTTCCCTGTCAGTCTGTCAGAGGCTTTGGTATGTTCCTAACCTTCAAATAGCTCATTTGCATGTATATAGCATATCCTGTGTTGTGTTTCCTCGATCTCACGCACGTTGCTCACTGGTCATGTTAGAAACAAGAAGTATATAAGAGTTGCTTGCAGAGAAATACTTCAGGATCACAAAAGAAGCCCAATTTTTCCAAGGTCAGATGCTGTGAATACTACCTCCCACCAATCTTGCACATCCATATCCATGCCATGAGATCGTTGTCGGCATGAATCATACATGATAGCAAGTTAGCATCAACAGGATAATTAAATAAATAATCCATGAAATCACCGTGTTTCTTACTATTACTAATTAGAGACTTCCTTTGGAGCCTCCACGCTAAAGCTTATGAGACAAGCTAGAAAAAGAGATAAATCTTAGAAATTCTTGCAAAAGAATAGAAACATCCAGCCATGAGCCATCTATTCGATAGCCATTGAATCTATTATGTGTTCTATCTAAAAAGTTATCCACCTCTGTCACTATGAAAAATACTCTAGAGTAACCCCCTAAATTAGAAACACCTTCCTTTGATTTACTACCACTGTCCCAAAAAGAACGCAAATTCTAGATATGGTCTGAGTCAAACTATTCAAGTTTTACTAAGTTTATAGAAAATAGTTTCAACAGTTATGATTCCAAATAAGTATACTAGGAAAATATATTCCATTCCAATTAGATATACTAGGAAAATATATTTCGTGATGAATCTAATGATACTTATTTGATATCATAATTTTTTTTGTACAAAGTTTGTCAAACTGAAGATGGTTTGACTTAGTACTGTAGCTAGAATTGCATTTTTTCCTAGGACAAAGGGAGTAGCAAGTTTAATTAGACCCACATTATATTCCTCCATAGAACAACCAAAGAGAGTTCAGTTCTGTATTAGAACTCTCTTGATACGGAAAGCATTCTTGAAGCTCAAATATTGCATTTAAGCTAGTTTTATTAATGTCTAGTCCTTGAATCCTAGGATTCAACTCTACAGAGTTGTTTCGACTTGAGGCCCACTTTGGATCCTTGCATTGGTGAAGCCCAATTTTTTCTCTTCAAACTGACTCATTCTGTCATACTATTATACTGGTTATGCTTTATTTCCTACCATTTTACAATGTCAACTGCTCTTGATTGTAACTGGAAATTGACATCTTAATTCTACTAGAAAATAACCTGTTTGATAATTATCCAATATTTTATTCAGTCGTCAAACTTCTTAAAATTGAGGACTATGTAAAATTTGAAATCTCTGCAAGTGTATCCTTAGAGTCCTGTGGGGGGTACGACCCCGGATACCCACGGCAGACTACATGGGCTGCGCCGCCAGGGGTGGTCCAGTCCACAAGACGAAGACTTACGGTGCACGGTACTGCTCGGCGTGTACCGCAGGACATCAAGGGCGATATCCTAAAGATGCTACGAGATCTGTTAGGATATGCTCGATCTCGTGATTCCTGTAATCTGTTATTACTTACCGGTTATCTCCTAGATCTAACCGACTTGTAACTCTACCCACCAGCTATATAAGGCGGGTAGGGGACCCCTCAAAACACACGCAATATCATACGATAGCCAATACAAACCAACAGACCACAGGAGTAGGGTATTACGTCGTGCAGACGGCCCGAACCTGTCTAACTTTTGTGTCTCTGTTGCCTTCTTGTTCTTGATTACGCGCGCCAGGTAGGGGTGTGCGTGCTGTTTCCATGACGAACAAGATGGTACACTTTTCAGGCTCTTCGTCCTCCTCAAAGCCCGGCCAGATCTTTACGGTCGGATCGATCTCCTGGGTCATCAATGCTGACGGAGACGGAGAGATCATCGAGCCGGTGCAGATCGTTTCTGCGCCAACCACACCAATACCTGCAACGGCAGATCCGATCTCGGAATCGCCTCCGAGGTCGTCTTCACCACCAACTCGCCGCCTGCTGCCCCGCTACTCGAGGAAACAGGTCGACAACGACGATCTGATCGCCTCCATCGATCAGGTCGGCCAGAAGCTCGCCGACTGCCTCTCCTTCGCGGAATCGGCTCTGAACACTTTGGTTCGGCGCCCACCACCCTCCGGTTCCGATCTATCGGAGGCCGATCCGGAAACTCCAGGGGTTACGACCACCGTCCATCAGGATGCCCTAAGGGACAAATTCACCGACCAGATTGGAGACATCTATACTCTCGCCGACCTGATCGTCGATCAGCTCTCGCCGACTATCAACATGCTGCAAATTGACCAACATCCCGAAGAATCCCTCCACATCATCCTGGAGGAAAATCTAGACTCTGAGCCCTAGGGCTCTATCGAGATTGTTGTCGAAACCGCCGCCGTCCAACCTCCCTTTCCACCCTTCCGTGGAGGTGGGATTTTTAATGTCAGCATCGACAACCCTCTGCGGGATGGAGAAACCGATGAGGACCGCGCAGCTCGTGTCAACAGAAACGCCAACCGCGCGCGGCGCCGAGCGGATGAGGCCGCCATTGTGCTAGCCGAGGCTGCTCACAACGGAGAACAACTCGACTCGCAAGGGAGGCCACGCCCGCTCCGCCGCAACCTCGACGACGAATTCGTCCGTGTCGACGGCCACGATGTCTACAAGACCCCAAGCGACAACTTGGCCGTGGTTGCTAACGAGCTCACTCGGCTCGAACAAACGCCAGAGGTTGCCATGGTCGCCGCAATGCTTAAAGTTGCGCACTGCCAGGTCAACGAGATCCGCCAGGATCAGGGACCTTCCTACTCGACAAGCTCGAATCGCCGATCCGCCGCACCAAGATCCAATCGCCGCCCCGGCAGAAGCCGTTTCGCCGACCAACATCGTGATGATGGGCAACCCCTCCAGGGGGAGCTAGGGGGAACCGTATCAACAACCCTCGCCAACACGACCAAGAAGTCGATCAAGATGTCCGAGCACACGTCAACAACCTCCGAGATGCACGACGTCATATCGATGGGCGCCGTTTCTCTCGGCATGAGGAGGAAGTACGCCGGCGTCAAGAGTACGACCAAGAATTCGGTAATCCGGATGCAACCCTCCAGCCACTTAACGCCGGCAATGCCGCCGATCCCGAAGGGCCCCGAGCATTCACGAGAGCACTCCGAATACTCCAGTGGCCCCGTGGTTTCAAAATCACCGGAGTTGAGCCCTACGAGGGGCGGATGAACCCCACACAGTGGCTACTAGCTTATGCCACCGCTGTGCGTGCCGCCGGGGGAGATACCAGTGTCATGACGAACTATCTTCTCGTCATGCTCACGCCGACCGTAATGAACTGGCTCACGAGCCTCGCCCCATATTCCATCGAATCTTGGGAACAACCGAAGAAGGTCTTCACCGACAATTACATGGCTACGTGTACTCGGCCGGGCACCAAGCACGATCTGAATCGCATTTATCAGAAACCGTACGAGCTCCTCCGTAGTTACATCAGACGATTTTCCGAGATGAGGAATTCTATTCCCAACATCACGGAAGCAGAAGTCATCACCGCCTTTGTCAGAGGACTCCATCGCCACGATCTCCGCTCCAAATTCAATCGTAAGCCGCCAAAGGGGATTGGCGAGATGATCACGACCGCCGATCAATACGCCGACGCTGAAGAGGCCGAAGTTCGCTTCAACGAGGATGCGGGCACTCACCGCCCAACTCGCCGCAGCGACGAGCGCCCCGACGAACGACGCCACAGTGATCGTCGCTCCGACGACTGCGGCGACCATCTGGACAGTGGCCGCGACCGGCCGGAAGGGGCTAAAGCTGGTCAGTATCGCCGCCGCCGACCAGACAACATTGTCGCCACCGTCGACGAACCTCGCGCCAAACGTAACTTTGACGAGCAGTACAAGAAAATCCTCGAAGGCCCGTGCCCCCTCCACAAGAACAGCAAGCACAAGATGAAGGACTGCCTCGACTTGGCTAAGGAGTTCCAGGCCAAAAAGAAGGATGACGACAACGACGACGGAGCCAGAGGTCGCCGACCAGCTGGGGACAACAATAACGCCTTCAGGATCACGACAAAGTGGTCGCCACTATCTTCGGGGGCCTCGTCGCCGCTGAGAACAGAAGAGATCGAAAACTCACCGCCCGCCATGTGCTCACTGTCAACGCAGAAGACGCTATCGCCGAAACCAGCTATCGCCCTTGGTCTGAGGTCCCCATCACCTTCAGCAGGGCCGACCAGTGCGCGGACATCCCTTACACAGGGCGTTTCCCCCTCGTTCTCGATGCAACCGTCAAGAAAGTACTCTTCAGGAAAGTACTCGTCGACGGCGGAAGTGCCCTGAATCTCCTTCGCCGGAGCCCTAAACAAGCTAGGCCTTGGAGTAGAAGACCTCACCCCCTCCGACTCCTCCTTCTGGGGTGTGGTACCTGGCAAGGCATACAAACCGTTTGAAGAGATCACCCTCCCGGTACAATTCGGCACGGCTAGCAACTTCCGTGTCGAGCACATCAGCTTTTACGTCGCCGACTTCAACACCGCCTACCACGCCATACTTGGTCGGCCAGCTCTGGCCAAATTCATGGTCATACCGCACTACGCCTATCTGGTATTGAAGATGCCCACGCCTGCAGGAGTTCTGGCTCTGCGGGCCAACCTCTCCATCGCCTACGCCTGCGAAACAGAGTCTCTCCCTCGCCGAAGCCACCGACCTCTCCATCCATATGGCCAGTATGGTCGTCGACGACCTGGAGATCCTAGCGCTGGAGCCTGCTCGTGCCTCCGCCAAGTCTAAGGAAACGAAGGAGGCTGGCCTCGGCCTCGACGACCCCACCAAGATCGCCAAGATTGAGGCTCATCTCGACCCTAAATAGGAAAGCGCGCTCGTCTCCTTCCTACGTGCCAACGCCGATGTGTTTGCTTGGAAACCTGCAGACATGCCGGGGGTACCACGGGAGAAGATCGAGCACTCCTTGAATGTGTCGTCGACCGCCAAGCCGATCAAGCAGAAGCTCCGACGATTCGCGCCAGACAAGGAGGCTATTAGGGTAGAAATAAAATGGCTCATAGCAGCCGGATTTATTAAAGAAGTGTATCATCCTGAGTGGTTGGCAAACTCAGTTCTTGTTCAAAAAAAGAATAAAGAATGGAGAATGTGCGTTGATTACACTGATCTCAAGGCCTCCGAGCGCTTCTCCTGGTCGGAGGAGGCTGACACGGCCTTCGAGCAGCTCAAGTTGTTTTTCACGAAGCCCCCGATCATGACGGCGCCTCAACCAGACGAAACCCTATTGATCTATCGCCGCTACCTCTCGCGTCGTTAGCACAGCTATCGTCGTCGAGCACGAGGAGGTCGGTCATGCCTATAAGGTGCAACGCCCGGTCTACTTCATCAGTGAGGTTCTTAATGAGTCCAAAACTCGTTACCCTCAGGTTCAGAAGCTGTTATACGTCATTCTGGTCACGTCGCGCAAGCTCCGTCATTACTTCGAGTACTACAAGATCGCCGTGGTCACTGAGTTCCCTCTAGGGGACATCCTCCGTAATAAAGAGGCCAATGGCCGCATCATCAAGTGGGCAGTCGAGCTCGGCACTTATTCCATATAATTCAGAAGCAGGCCGACCATTAAGTCGCATGCGCTGGCTGACTTCGTCGCTGAGTGGACTGAGATCCAAGAGTCCATCCCCGCTGCTTGCCCCGAGCACTGGATAATGTATTTCGACGGCGCCCTCAACATCAACAGTGTTGGCGCCGGCATTTTGTTTATTACTCCGACCAAGGACAAGCTCCGATACGTTATTCGAATTCATTTTTCAGCTTCCAACAACGCCACGGAATATGAAGCATGTCTCCACGGACTTCGTATAGCCGTTGAGCTCGGCGTCAAATGCCTCATGGTATACGAAGACTCCACGCTGGTCATCAACCAAGTCAACAAAGATTGGTCCTGTTCCAGTGAGAAGATGGACGCATACTACGCCGAGATCAGGAAACTCGAAGGAAAGTTTTATGGTATCAAGTACCATCACATGGTACGAGACCAAAATCAGCTCGCCGACCACCTATCTAAGATAGCCTCTTCTCGCGCCACGATTCCGCCTGGGGTCTTCGTTGAAGACCTCTTTACGCCGTCTGTTAAGGAAGAGAAGGAAGTTCAAGAAATCCCCCCACCGAGCAGTTGGTACTTGCAGTACCTTCACCGGCCGTAGATTGGAGGGAACAGTTCATCAAGTACTTAACCAGCGCCGATGTACCCGTCGACAAGACCGAAACTGAACGTCTCATCCGTCGCAGCAAGCATTACGTGCTGGTAGACGGAAAGTTGATGAGGAAAAGCGCCAAGTAAGGAATACTGTAGAAATGCATCACCCAAGAAGAGGGAGTGAAATTACTTCTTGAAATTCACTCTGGCTCCTGTGGCAATCACGCGGCCACCAGAAACCTGGTCGACAAAGCTTTCCGAGCTGATTTTTACTGGCCCACGGCCATCTTCGACGCAGAAGACCTCGTTCGACATTATGAAGGATGTCAGTTTTTTGCCAAGCAAATACACGTGCCGGCACAGGAATTGCAGACCATCCCAGTTTCTTGGCCTTTTGCATGCTGGGGACGACATGATCGGGCCTTTCAAGCCTGTGCCAGGCGGTTTTCGGTACGTATAAGTCGTCATTGACAAGTTCTCCAAGTGGATCGAATACAAGCCGCTTGTTTTGGCTACTGCAAAAAGGCAGTCGAGCTCTTCAAAGATATCATCCATAGATTCGATCTACCGAACATCATCATAACCGACCTCGGAACTACATTCATTGGTCACCATTTTTGGGACTTCTGCGAAGACCGATGCATCTTCATCAAATACGTCTCTGTTGCCCATCCTAGAGCCAATGGCCAGTTCGAACGTGCGAATGGCATGATCCTCGATGCCCTAAAAAAGAGACTATACCAGAAAGAGGAAAAGCATCCAGGCAGATGGCTCAAAGAGCTTCCAGCTGTGGTCTGGGGGCTGCGAACTCAAGCTAGTCACAACACCGGCGTATCTCCATATTTTTTGGTTTACGGCTCAGAAGCCATACTTTCTGCGGACATTGCCTTCCGAGCACCTAGGGTGGAGCATTATAATGAAAAGCAAGCTGCAACTGTTCGGACAGAGGACGTCGACAGAGCCGAAGAACGCCTGATCACTTGCATCCGCACAGCCAAATACCTAGAAGGCCTGCGAAGATACTACAATCGCAATATCAAAGGTCGTTCATTTGCGGTCGGCGACCTCGTTCTCCGTAGAAAGCAGAAAACCGAAGGGATGCACAAGCTCTCCTCCCCCTAGGAAGGGCCTTACGTGGTCAAAGAGGTTACCCGACCAGGGTCTTACCGGCTATGTGACATGGAGGGAATCGATATCCCTAATTCATGGCACATCGAGCACCTTATACGTTTCTATCCTTGAAACGCTCCAGATATGTACTCTTCACTCTATAATGAATGAAGTTTTTGTCGCCATAATTTGTCTCCATTATTTCTCCACTCCAGTTTAATCTCCATTTGCGATTACCAGCTCCAAGCTACTCCTTAACAAACTCCGACAATTATACGTGATCTTCATAAATGCTTCGCCCCGTTTCTCCATACTAAAATATCTTTAAGATATTCCGCCAACCATCGAGCAGCAAACGTTCCGCTCTGTGTTCTTTGGAGAAAACCCTGTCTCTGATCTCTCCCTACACGTGCTACGGGCTCCAGCGCTCTGCGTTATGGGTGGTCGGCTGTGGTTCCTCGGTCACGTCTGTTCCTCCTACACGTGCACGGGCTTTAGCGCTCGACGTTATGGAATACGGGCTAGCCAAGGCCAAAAGCCCAGTAACGAACTAACTGCTCGGACGCTACTTATACCACGCGTTAGGGTTAACAACACGTCTCTTTTTCACCGCAAACGCTAGCAAGCCGCCTAAACACGCATACGGCGTCTACTTACAACATTTATACAAATACACAAATGTTTGCTTAGGCCCTTGTGCACTTAACCCCCTTTCCAGTTGTTCCATACATGTTCCTCTCCACTCAGGCTATTGAGCTTAGCCGTCACCGTCTCCCTCGCCGAATAGATCGACATCGCCGGCCAGCTTCTTCGCCGCGTCCTCCACCTCATTTTTCAGCTGCCCCTCCTTCGTCGCACTCGTCCCTCTAGCGAATCCGGCCCCTATCGCTCGAAGATTGATTGCAGGGTAGTGAGACCGGACCATCGCCAGGGCATGCGTCGCGACGGAGACAGCGGCGTCTCGGTTGAAGCCTTTGAAGTTCTCCCATGCCGCCTTGCACCTGTCAATGATGGCGTCCGGATGTGGCGACCTGTCGTCTGGCTGAGGAGCTACCTCCATATCGATACAGTCGAGCACCGGCCTGACTCCGGCTGCCACAGCGTCAAATTTTCCCCTCTGGATTCTTGCCTCCAGCTCCAGCGCGTCGAGCTGCGCCTTGGTTTTTCGACGGTATTCTGCAGACACCAAAAGGGTTCGTCAAACGAAGAAATCATATCAGCAACACCCCCAACCATGAACGACTCACCTTCCAGATCCTCGGCCAGTTTCTCTGCTCGCCCAGATGTTTTTTCCTTCTCCTCTTGGAGTTGACCGACGACTTGATGCAACCGGCCGAGCTCCGCATCTTGCTCTACAAACGTGACATTTTTCATAGCAGACGTCCCCACAACTTTCCACCTAGTTCTAAATCCTTGCTATTGTCCCTATTGCGCATACCCTGAAGATGGCTTCAAAACCGTGACATTTTTCAGCTAGGCATGCAGTAATGGCAGTATTCAAATTCCAAGTGGTACTTATAGTATGCTTTGAGTATGGGTTTCCAACTCAGCTTGTGGTACCTTAAAGGTTTTTAAGTCACTAGTGGTGGCAATCCTTTTCAATGCAAGTAATTCAACTGGCAACCGCATTGCAACGAAGGAACATTAGTGTCATTTTTTTTTTTGTATAAGTCTCTGTTCGATGGGGACATTTGGCCGTCCAGTTTTTACTTTTTTAACAGTAGACCTGGCAATTTTAAGTGCACATCTCTTTCTCGATAGGTGATAATATTTCTTATTGACAGTGACAAGCCATTGAAGCACCAAAAATTACGGAAAGTTCTCTGCAGACCTGCAATCTGAGTTGCATTCCTTGAAAGTTTCGGCAACCCAAGCCTCGCATGCTCCGATCTGCATGGACAAAAACATTTGGAGATTGCACAGCACACGTCATCTGATCAGATCCCAAGGTATCTAGTATCCTCAAAACCAGAATAATTTCATTTCCTTGTTGCTCTTTTCATGCTTATCAATTTCTTCCTTGGCATATGCTATTTTCTTTGGTGGATAAATTTACTTTCCTTCTGCCTCTTCTCAGGGGAACTCTATTTACAGGAGGCTGTCAATCAGTCTGTACAAGAACGACACAGTTAATCTATTCTTCTCTGATGCCAGCGCTTCGGTATATTAACCTCTATCTTATACAGCTGACTTTCATGTATGTGTCATACCCTGTGTTTCGTCTCATTCATGTTAATTTCCTGGTGATGTTAGAAACAAGAAGAACATAGCAGTTTGCTTGCAAAGAAACATCTCAAGAGCGTGAAGTCTAAAGGGTGTTTTCCCAGGTCAGATGTCTATCACTATTAGCACCCACTAATTCATGCACACCATTTCTATGACACCAGAACATTGTCTGCACGAATCATACATAACAGAGAGTGCAAACAGAGAAAATAAATAAATAATCAGGCATTCAGGTGCATACGCACCGTGTGTAGCAACGAATTACAGTGGTTATAAGTTCTAACGCAAAGATTATTGTAGCTCATTTATACAAAATTTTTTAAGGTTGCAGCTCTTGGCAAATTTAATTTGCAGGGTACACGCAAGGGAGACACTTCGATAAATACGGGTGGGATGGAAGTTGCCTTGGTATCAGCTGTATTGAAGATTGTGGGGACGAAGTTAGCTCCTCTTGCAATCAAAGAGTTCAGATCTAAAGCAGATGTAGCCAAAGATATTCAGGAACTCCAGGATCTAGTTGAGGAGATCAACGATTGGTTGCATACAGTAGGTGATAAAGCAATACGAAATGGCCGATCATCTAAATGGCTCAAAAGATTGAAAGAAGCTGCTTATGATGCTGAAGATGTAGTCCATGAGGTCCACATCGAGGCTGAAAAACAAGACATAAAAGTTACTGGTGGCAAGAATACCATGGTCAAATACTTGTTGACAAAACCTAAATCAGCTGTGTCTGAATTTAAGATAGCTCACAAGATCAAGGCAATAAAGAGCAGATTTGATGCAATTGTGAAAGGAAGGAGTGACTATAGCACAATAGCAAATAGCATGCCAGTGGATCATCCTGTTCATCATACAAGAAAGACAATTGGAGAGGTGCCATTCTATACCACTGTGGACGAGACATCAGTATTTGGCAGGGACCAAGAGAAGAATCAGATTACATCTGAGCTGATAGAGACTAATAGTCAACAAAGAATAAAGATAGTTTCAGTCATTGGGCTAGGTGGATCTGGTAAAACTACTCTCGCAAAACTAGTGTTTAATGATGGTAACATTGAAAACCATTTTGAAGTTCGATTGTGGGTTCATGTGTCAAGAGAATTTGTTGTTGAAAAGCTTGTGGAGAAGTTGTTTGAAGCTATTGCTGGTGACATGCCTGAGCACCTCCCATTGCAGCATGTGAGCAGAACTATCTCAGACAAGTTAGCTGGAAAGAGGTTCCTAGCTGTCTTGGATGACGTTTGGACAGAGGATCGTGTTGACTGGGAGCGATTCATGGTACATTTAAAGAGTGGTGCACCTGGCAGTAGTATTTTACTCACTACTCGTAGTAGAAAAGTTGCAGAAGCCGTGGATTCTAGTTATGCATACGACCTACCATTCTTGTCTAAAGAAGATAGCTGGAAAGTGTTCCAGCAATGTTTTGGAATTGCCATGAAAGCTCTAGACACTGAATTCCTACAGGTCGGGATAGAGATTGTGAACAAATGTGGTGGGGTGCCCCTTGCAATTAAAGTTATTGCAGGAATCCTCCATGGAATGAAAGGAATCGAAGAATGGCAGTCCATAAGCAATAGTAATTTATTAGATGTTCAGGATGACGAACATAGAGTATCTGCGTGCTTATGGTTAAGTTTTGTTCATTTACCGGATCATCTAAAGCCTTGTTTTGTATATTGCTCTATCTTTCCAAGAGGCTATGTAATCAACAGGCGTCATTTGATTTCTCAATGGATAGCTCATGGCTTTGTTCCGACAAACCAAGCTCGACAACCAGAAGATGTTGGAATTGGCTACTTTGATTCTCTTCTTAAAGTGGGGTTCCTTCAAGATCAGAATCCAGACCAAGATTGGTCCACAAGTGATGAAGTAAGATGCAAAATGCATGACCTGATTCATGATCTCGCTAGACAAATTCTACAGGATGAATTTGTGTCTGAGATAGAAACAAACGATCAAATAAACAGATGCAGATACCTATCTTTGACTTCATGCACTGGGAAGCTTGACAACAAATTATGTGGCAAGGTCCGTGCACTCTATGTTTCTGGCCGTGACCTCACATTCGACAAGACAATGGACAAGCAGTGTTGTGTCCGTACTATTATATTGAAGTATATAACTGCTGACTCATTGCCTCTGTTTATTTCAAAGTTTAAATACATGGGACATCTTGAAATATCCAATGTTAACTGTGAGGCACTCCCAGAAGCTCTTTCGCATTGTTGGAACTTGCAGGCCATTCATGTGTTAAAATGCACAAGACTTGCAGTTGTACCTGAAACTATCGGTAAGCTTAAGAAGCTTAGAACTCTAGAATTGAATCATGTTTGGAGTATCAAGAGTTTACCACAATCTATTGGCGATTGTGATAATCTTCGAAGTTTATACCTAGAATATTGTGGAATCAAAGATATACCAAATTCCTTGGAAAAAGTGAAAAATTTAAGGATCCTTAGTATTGTTGAATGCTATAATTTACAAAAACTTCCGCCATCAGAATCGTTTGGGAAGCTTTGGAACTTACAAACGCTCACCTTAAAATTCTGCTGGGGTCTCCGAAACCTACCTCAGTGCATGACTTCTTTGAGTCATCTAGAATCATTGGACCTTGGATATTGTTCCGACCTTGTTGAATTGCCTGAAGGTATTGGGAATTTAAGAAACCTTAAAGTTTTGAATCTGAAGAGATGCAAAAAATTGTGTGGACTACCAGCTGGTTGTGGGCAACTAACTCGTTTACAACAGTTGAGCTTGTTTGTTATTGGAGACAGTACTAAGCATGCAAGGATCTCTGAGCTTGAAAGTCTTGATAAGTTAAATGGCGAACTGCGAATTAAAAACATTAAATATGTGAAAGATCCAGGTGAAACAGACAAGGTTCATTTGAAGGAAAAGAATGGCATACAGAAATTGTCATTGGATTGGTATTCAAGGTGGGAGGTTCAGCCTAATGATGTGGAAGAAGAGTTATCATTAAATATGGAGAAGGACCTGCATTTGCTCAACAGTCTTGAACCACCACAAAAAATTGAGAAGCTGGGAATTTGTGGTTATCGGGGTTCGCAATTGCCACGTTGGATGACAAAGCAAAGTGATTCTTGTGGTCTAGCCGACGATAGGCATATCGTAATGCAAAGAAATCCACCTGAATTCTCCCATCTAACCAAACTAGTATTGGACAACTTACCAAACTTGGAGCATCTGGGGGAACTTGTGGAATTGCCACTGATAAAGATCCTTAAGCTCAGAGGAATGCCTAAGTTGGTGGAGCTGCTTACGACCACACGCGGTTTCGCAACTGGGGAGGAAGGAGTGGAATGTCGTTTCCCTCACCTATCCACTCTAGTAATAAGCGACTGCCCGAAATTGGTTGTGAAGCCGTACTTTCCGCTGTCTTTGCAGAGTTTAGAACTAGAAGGAAGCAATGGGCAGTTGGTTTCTTCAGGATGCTTCTTCCATGCACATCATCGTCATGCAGCTCATGCTCATGGTGATGAGTCTTCATCTTCCTCCTGTATTGTGGACGTGACGGGTACTCCCCTCAAGAGACTAAACCTTGGTCGATTGATAGGATCATCATCTGGTTGGGAGGTGCTGCAGCACCTCACTGGGCTTCATAACCTGCACATATACAAGTGCACAGACCTTACTCATTTACCTGAGAGCATCCAATGCATCACCAGCCTCCGTATACTGGAGATATCAGATTGTGCTAATCTTCGTGTGCTGCCTGACTGGCTTGTGGAACTGAAATCTCTACAGAGTCTGAACTTAAGGTCATGTAATGCTCTCCAGCAGCTGCCTGAACAAATAGGAGAACTCTGCTCACTCCAGTACCTCTGCATAAGTTTTTTGCCTTCCCTGACTTGTCTTCCCGAGAGCATGCAGCGCCTCACCTCACTTCAATTTCTCAACTTGTGTATGTGTGGCACGCTGACCCAGCTTCCAGAGTGGCTAGGCGAACTCTCTGCACTTCAAACACTCTGGCTCCAGAGCTGCGGTGGCCTTACATCCTTGCCCTGCTCCATACAACGCCTTACTGCTCTTGAGGAATTATTTATAAGCGACAACCTTGAGCTGCTTAGGCGTTGCAGGGAAGGGGTGGGGGAGGATTGGCACCTTGTCTCACATATTAAAAATTTAAGGCTATTGGACTAGGGGCTTCAGATCATTGCATCATATTATAAGGCAGACAATGATGGCCGGGTGAGACATTTCTGTTCCTCTCTGGCGTGTGAGCACACGTTCGTTTTTGAAGGAACCCACACTTATTTTCTTCTGCTTGCGAAAATTGCACAGCTTAGATATTGGTACATGATTATATGCTGCCTTTTTTTTTCTCGGAAAATCGTATTACATGTTGTCGTGTGCTCGTGTTATATCACCACTATTTACTATATTGGTTCACAAGACCTACACTTTTCCTTTTTCTTCTCCTCATCTCTATTTGTTCTCAGCTCGGTATACATATATGCATTTTGCATTCTCTCAGCATACATACTTGTTCAATAAAATAGCTTACTAGATAGAAATGTGGAACAGATGCATAGTCCCAAAAGGCTTGATACTAGTAATGTTTGTTGCACCGCTTCCCTGTGAGTCCTCTCGAAACTAATTGTTTCTCTTCTTTTTCAGACTCTGCAGTGGTTACGTATATATGCATCAACTTTGGAAAACAGCCGCTTGCAGAGCTAAAGAACTTCAACAACATATGCGCCCACTCTCTGTCTTCGAGTTAATGGAAACTTGTCTTTTGCCATTGCGGAACTAACCAGACAATATGAAGGCAGATGCCACGGCTGATGTGCTACTGAAGAATGACAAGGCTGTCAGTTGGGTGGCATGCGCTGGGAGCTCAAGGCAAAGCGCTTGCAAGAGGAAATTACAGTTGTTGGAGCAGTTCGGGGCTTAAGGCTGAAGCCATGCTAGCAAGAAGACAATGATCAAGGAGAACATTCAGAGAGGGGGATTGGTGTCTGAACTCTGAACCAGTTTTCAGTTTCTCTCTAAGTGCAGGTTATCTGACTCCATTTCAGTTTCAGTCTCCCGTGTTAGTGTGAGGCAGAGCTGCTGTGTTTTGAATCTCATGTTATTACTCGTATAGAAGCTTGATCCTTTTGTAAATATCGATTTCTGCTAGCTACACACAAAGGTAGAGCTGGGATTATCGACCAGCTATGGATTCTGCGTGTATGTAATGCACTTGATCAGTTGATCTTAATTCTTCTTTTCATTGTAACGCGAATAGGAATAGCTAGCTACAGTCACAGCATTCCCTGTTTGAAGATGCTGGTACTAATATTCCTTGTATGATTGCGTTTACCATGAACAGCATCAGCATCAGGATGAAGTGTGTGTTTTTAGTGCTGCTACACCTTTCTGTGGATCACGCTGGGTCGCTTTGGATCACGGTCATGATCTGATGAAACCTGTACCAGCTCTGAACTTTGAGCTTCGAGTTGAGTCAACAGATTGCACGGCACCAGCGACAGAGTAAGCAGAAGCAGCTAGACATGAACAGAAGAGATCGCAGAAGATTCTTGGCTCTGAAGTCCTGGTGCATTCTGCCATTGGCAGTGCACCCTAGATGGTTTCAGCGTGCAGTCTTAGCTCCGTTGAACAGGCAGGGAGAGAAGGCGAGCCTGCAGCCGGTTTTCCCAGCGTCTGTCCGGTGCCAGGCTTGTGTCGCATACAGCTCGCTGTTGTGTGTGATCTGGGACAAACTGCCGACATTTTGGGCCCAGTTAGTCGCGTATCCCGTCGGCCCGTGACGAGCTCAGGCCAGTATTCTCAGTTGTTGGGCCAAGATATTCATAATGGGCCACAACCTAACATGTGTTCCATGTTCAGAAAGAACTGTGCCCGGAGGTCCTCTATCTGGAGAAAAAAAAAACTGGGCCCGAGGCCTGGTGCAGCCGTGTCGATCTGCAGCTATTGCGAAGGAGCAGTAGTAATCCGTAACCCGGTCCAGTGTAAACTTGATTTAGGGGCTGCCACGGAGAGCTAGGCTGATGTTTGGTTCTCTGCCGCCCCAAGCCACGCCACAGATTGCGGCGTCCACCGGTTCCGCAGCTGCTGCTTGGTTCCTGTTATGCTGCCACTACTACTACCAGTACAAAATCACGCCACACCTGTGGTGCCAAAATTCGTCGCCTAACCTTCGGCGCTGCCGTGGTTGCGGCGTGGCGAGCCATGGCCAGAAACGAAAAGGCTTCGGCGGCGCCACATCTGGCGTGGTAGGCTTTGGTGGGCAACCAAACAGCCTCTTAGAACACAAGCAGCTAAACACATGTACTAGGAGTTTTTAGATAGTGATCGATCGGAGGAAATTGCTTAACTGGCTGAACAATAGCATGAAGCAACTAAAACATGATGCCAGTTATCTATCCAACAAGTGCACCAGTACTGTAGGTGGAGATGCATCGCAGCCTAGCTATAGCTAGCCGGCCCCCGGGTTAGTGGCTCAGACGCTCAGTGCAGCTGCATGCAGCCAGCAGCTAGGGACTGGCCGCTTAGGCACTGAGCATGTTGTACTCCCTCGCGTACCAATAAAGCAGACATGTACTGTACCAAACATGCCAAGCTCACGTGATTTTCCAATTCTTATGGTTTTTTTTTTGAAAGGCCGAAGGAGCTCGGTGGACTTGGGATCAGCGATCTGAAGCTAGCCGGTTTCACCCTCCAAACGCGCTGGCTGTGGCTGCAGAAGACCGATCAAGATCGTGCGTGGAGCCAACTGCCGATCCATACCTCCAAAGAAGTCAAATCCTTCTTCAGAGCATCAACCTTCATCAGGCTAGGCGATGGGCGAAACGCTTTGTTCTGGGAAGACCGATGGATTGACGGGGAGGACGTCGCCACCATCGCCCCATACCTTCACCAGAGAATTTCGCGGCGGGTGCGACGCACGTTAACGGTCAGACAAGGCCTCCACGACAGAACATGGGTGCGCTGCATAAGTGGAGGTCTCTCAGTGCTAGAGCTCACTGACTACCTACATCTCTAGGCAGTCGTTGTGGACATCCATCTTGGCAATGAGCCTGACAAGACCATTTGGCGCTGGACGCCAGATGGATGCTACACCGCCAAGTCAGCATACAACATGATGCACAGCGGATCCATCAAAATGTCAGGCCAGAGATTGATCTGGAAAACGTGGGCTCTGCTTCGGATCAAGATCTTCATTTGGCTTGCCATGAAAAGAAGGCACTGGAACGGCGACAGAAGGGCGAGACACGGTCTCGAGGCACGTGAGTTATGCTACCTCTGCGACCAAGGACAGGAAACAATCGACCACATCATTGCAGTATGCCCGTTCTCCCGTGAGGTGTGGTACTATGTCCTGCAAGCGCTCGGACAGCAAGTTCCACCAGTCTCCCAAACGACGCTCTCCTGGTGGCGCCGATTACGGTCAGTGTGCAACGGCGATCGGCGAAACGGCATGGACTCCCTCTTCGGCCTCGTCTCCTGGCAACTATGGAAGGAACGGAACGCAAGATGTTTCCAGGAGTCGACATCGTCCGTCGGCGACCTACTGCACATCATCAAGGCCAAAGCCGACCAATGGATTCAGGCAGGAGCATGCGGGCTACGTGCGCTGGCGCAAGGCTAGGACATCGTCAAGATAGACATGGATTAGGAACATTGTTTTTCATAATGTAGCGTACACAAAAACTAACGGCCGGGAGCGGAACTCTTGTATTATAAACTCTTTCTTCTAATACAATGATATGCACACTCGTGCGTATTCGAGAAAAAAAAGCTTTTGCTGGATTTTTATTAGACGGTAGAAAGGAAAAAAAAGGTGTTACAACGTTTTTACAACCTCAACAACAGACTCAACTCTACAAAAGGCGTATTGACCAAACAATTCTACTGAGGAAAGAAAACAAAACCTGTAGAAACTCTTAAAGAGAAAGGGAACAGAGGAAAAAATAAATGCTACCGATGAGCTTCTGCATTTGATCTTGTGGCCAACCGGAATTGATCGATCTCCTCCAAGCATAAGAATGCCACCTCCCTTGGCTGCAAGCTTTTGTTTTGGAAAGTTCTTCTATTTCTCTCTTTCCATATGTTCCACCAAAAATAGATCATGAGGCCATCAATGTTTCTCCTGTGAGGTTTATCTATCCGTAGCCTGCATCTGCGCCAGTAGCCATGGAGCGACCCATTGTCTCCCACTGTGTCGATTGCTGAGAGCCCAAACCAAGTTTTCAAGATGGACCATACTTGTTTTGACAAGGGACAACCCTTGCACAAATGCGTGGGGTTTTCTAGATCAACTCCGCATAGTTTGCATATAGGGTCATTTGGCCAATTTCTCTTTATCAAAATTTTCGCCGTGAGAATCTTCTTATGTAGCAACGTCCACGCGAAAAATCTACATTTCAGCTCAGCCCTAGCCTTCCATATCGGCATGATCCGTAGCTTGCTGTATGACCCTTCAAATTGAATGCGGTATGCACTCTTGGATGTATACTCTCCATCTGCCGTCAAGTGCCATATTATACTGTCCTCCCTACTAGCGTCAAGCTAGACTTGATGTACAGCTTCCCACAGTCAGACGTACTCCTAAATTTCGGCAGTTGTCAGGATTAGGGTGATGTGAGAAATCCACTTATTGTCATGTATTGCCTTTTGCACCGTGACGTTCTTCCTCTTGGCTTTCTTGAATAAGGTTGGCGCAAAGCTCTTAGGCACCATTCCTTGCACCCACGATGAAGTCCAGAATTTGGCCGTTTTGCCATCGCCGATGCAGCGAAGAAGTCCCTGTCCCGGCCATCACACGGTAGTTCTAATTTGTTCCATGCCCTTTCCTTTTGGCGCCATTGGAACCATAGCCAACGTAGGCGAAGCGCTCGTGCGAAACGTTCCAAATCTAGAATTCCTAGCCCTCCCTTAATCTTGGGTTGACAGGATGTAGGCCAGTTGACGCTCGAATGTCCTCCATAGACCTTGTCAGGCGTCTCTCCCCTCCAAAGAAAGCTTCTTCTCATTTGATCAATCCTTTTTATAAGACATTTGAGTTCGGGGAACACCGTCATATGGTAGATTGGTTGAGAGGAGAGCACCGTTTTTACCAACGTCTCTCTCCTAGCTGAAGATAAGAATCTCCTGTATCACATCGTCTTTGATCATTGACCAACATTTCTTGTCGAAGCATCCTATAAATCCGTCAGGACCGGGCGCCTTTTTAGATGGCATATCTTTGATTACAACCTCAATTTCTTGCGTGGTGAAGGGTGCATCGAGATCCTCCAGATCATGGTGTTCATAGCCTAAATCCTCCCAATTAATTGCTCTGGTTCTTATACTTGGAGAGTCCATCAGGTTTGAGAAATGATTGAAAGCCAGAGCCGATTTGTTTTCCTGCGAGATGACCGGTCCCGAGTCTCCATTCGGGGTGGCAATGAATGATTTCTTTTTCCTCATGTTTGCATGCAGTTGGAAGAAACACATGTTGGTGTCTCCCTTCCGAATCCAAGTTAGCCTTGAGTGTTGGTGAGCTCATGATTTATGTGTAGCTACGATCCCCATGGATTTTGTTTTGAGATACTTCTTGAACTCCCATTCTTCCTGTGTGAGGGATCTTGCTTCTTGTGCCTGAAAGGATCAAGATGCCTAAGAGAGGGGGTGAATTGGGCTAATTCTAAAATTCTTTGCAATAATTAAACCCTACGGTTAGCCCACTTCACCCCTTGTGCCTAGAAAGTGTTTCTATTGTTCTACCGCATAAAAGTTTAGCAACCTATGTTCCAATCCTACTCTAGCATGGCAATTCTATGAATGTAAAGACAAGAATTGAATTGCTCAAAGTAAATGCTTAAAGTAAAGAGAGAAGGAGAAACACGGCGATATTTTGCCGAGGTATCAGAGAGTCGCCACTCTCCACTAGTCCTCGTTGGAGCACCAGCGCAAGGGTGTAGCTCCCCCTTGATCTGTGCAAGGATCAAGTGCTCTCTACGGGTTGATTCTTCGACACTCCATCGCGGTGAATCACCCACAACCGCTCACAACTTGAGTTGGGTCATCCACAAGCTCCGCCGGATGATCACCAAGCTCCCAATCACCACCAAGCCATCTAGGTGATGGTGATCACCAAGAGTAACAAGCACAAACTCTTACTTGACCATGACAAGCCTAATGAGAAGGGTGGATGCACATTTTGCTACTCTTGCTTTCACTAATGAGGCCTCTCTTTTGGATTATTAAATCACAATCACCTCACTAGGACCTTGCTCTTCTTGGCACTCTCAAGGGTGTAGTATATCGAGTATTTAATCATGCCACTGGCTTGGTTGAAGAAACATATGATATGAAATTTGATGAATCTAACGGCTCCTAAGGAGCACATGAGAATCTTGATGATGTAGGTGATGAACCATTAAGGGAGGCCATGAAGAACATTCTGGTTGGAGACATCAAGCCCAAAGATGAAGAAGATGATGTACAAGTGATTGATCCACCTTTTTCATCAAATGTGCCACAAGATGGTGATAAAGATGAGAGAGTAGAAAATAAAGATACTGATGTCTCTCATGATCAAATGGTGGCACAAGCACAAGATGTTGATGCTCCACAACTACCCCCTCAAGTGGTTGATAAAAGAAATTCACCTCTACTACAAGCACATCCACAAGATCACATCATAGGGAGTCATTCAAAGGGTGTAATGACTCACTCTAAAAAACTTGCTTCATTTATTGAATATCACTCTTTTGTCTCTTGCTTTGAGCCTAAAAAGGTAGAAGAAGCTCTTCAAGATCCGGATTGGATAAATGACATGCATGAAGAGTTGAACAACTTCACTCGTAATGAAGTTTGGACTCTTAAAGAGCGACCACAAGGAGCAAGAGTCATAGGAACAAAGTGGGTGTTCCGCAATAAGCAAGATGATCAAGGCATTGTAGTGAGGAACAAGTCAAGACTAGTTGCAAATGAGTTCTCTCAAGTTGAAGGGTTGGATTTTGGAGAGATCTTTGCACCGGTTGCAAGACTTGAAGCCATTCGTATCCTCCTTGCATATGCATCGCATCATGAAATCAAATTATATCAAATGGATGTTAAAAGTGCATTTTTAAATGGTTTCATAAATGAACTAGTCTATGTTAATCAACCTCCCATGTTTGAAGACCCTAGATATCCTAATCATGTTTATAGGTTGTCCAAGGTGCTATATGGGCTTAAGCAAGCCCCAAGAGCTTGGTATGAGTGCCTTCGGGATTTCCTCATTGTAACACCCCGGGTGTTTTAAACACTAAAACCTGCCATGTCATCATATGCATTGCAAAGCATTTGATCATATTGAAATTTTTGATATGCATTCACTCAAACAAGTTTACATTTATGTTATGAGTGTTACCTTGTATGGTTGTAATGGAATTCAATGTTCGGTTTTGAATTGAGATTTCGAAAAACCTTGAATTGTGATAATTAAATCCTACCCTGAAAACCCATTTCAAAATTGAAGCACATTTTGGGGTTGAGCCTTAAAGCAAAAATGTAGAGCTTGACAAGTTAAGCAAAGTTTGTTTTTGGAGTTTTTCAAGTTGTTTAGAAAAATTTGGAGCAATTCAAAAAGGCGTAATTCGGTAAATTTCCCTATTCAAATTCAAAAGTTTATTTCAAAATCTAGACCGAATTAGGGGTTGGTTATAAAAGCAAAGTTGTAGAACTTTTGATTTTGAACAACTTTTGTTTTTGGAGATTTTTGAGTTGTTATGAAAATTTGAGAGTAATTTGTGAATTTTGGCGAATGGCAAACTTGTAATTACTGTGAACAGTGTTCACCGCCGTAGCTACATGGCCGGCGACCTTCTTCGGCGTTCCAGGCACGTCATGGCCGTCTTTGGCGTCGCGCTGGCGTGGAAACGGCTCCGTTGTGGCTTCCTTGAGCTTCTGAGCCGCGCTATAAGTACCAAAACGCCGTCGTCGTCGTTTTTCTTCTTCCTCTGTTTTCACCGCCGTCGTCGTTGTCATCGCTCCGGCGAGCTCGCATCATCTCCCTAGCGCCGTTGCCGTCTCGGTGAAGGCCGTTCCAGTTCCGTCTTTCTCTTGCGCATCCACCCAGCCAACTGTGGTCGACTGATTTCGCCGAGAATCCGCTGTCCACGTCTTTCTTCCTCACGGCCGGCAACCTCACCGCCGCGAGCGTGTCAGCATGGCTAGAGTCATCCGGTGAGCTGTTGTCCTTGCTTGTTGTCCCTACATCTTCATCTTGATGATGTGGTGCTTAATCCATCCTTGTCTGGTCATTTTACTCACTGCAGTCACCGGTTCTTCCTCACCGACGATCTTTGCTCCGCCGTGATCACCGTGGTCGTCGTCACGCCTCTCCGTTGCTTCTCCGACCTCGCTTCTTGCTTCAACGCGTTCGGGGTGAGCTACTGGTGCTTCCTGGATCCTTTGTTTAAGCTCTACTGGTTTCACGTCGCCGGCGCAGCACCGCCGTGCCCCCGCATCTGCCATGGCCGGCGTCTGGCTTGTTCAGTGTAGTAATTGAGTTAGTTAGTGTATCCATTCGGTGCGCCGTGGTAATGTGAACGTTTTGGGACCTTAGCCGTCGCCGTAGGTCTCATCGTCGGCGAGTTTGCCCCGGTCAGCGCCGTCGTTGTCGTAGTCAACGCGCGAAGTAGAAGATGACAGATGGGACCCGATGTCAGTGACTCAGCGTTCAAATGGATTTTTCTATTTTCAGCTTTGAATGAATAGTGATGTAATTTGTTATTTTTGTATAGATTTATTTAGAGCTCCAAAAATTATGAAAATTTTTGAGTGACTTCTATGTGATGTGTAATATTTAAGAAAAATATGAAATACTGTTTTTCAATACTTTTTGAATGTGATAAAAATTGCTCAATTTATTAATAAATGGATTTCCATGATTTTTCTAGGCTTATTTAAATATCCAAAAATTATGAAAATTGTTTTGCCACTTAGTTACCATGTAATGAACATGTACAAAAATTCTGAAGTCAATTGGAATAAGTTGATTTATTTCATAATTTTTAATTAAATAATTAATTTATAAAAGCAAATAGTAACCTTTGATGATTTAGGTTTTGTTTGAAATTTTGATTGAGTGGTGTCCTTGGGTCATTAGTTATTATGATCCTTGGCAATTGATGTAAGTGTTACAAAAATGTTTAAATAGTTGTTGGCTTGCAACTGTACCGCGAAGGAAAGTTGTATTCGAATTGTTAATTTTTTTGCATCCATCATCGAGCATCATGTTTCGTATTCCGCATCATGTTAAACATGGCATTGTTACTACGTGTAGTGAACGAAGGTGAACACGTAGTTGTTAATCAAGTTGCGAAGGAGGTTGATCCGTCTATTGAGGCCGGATCAAATACTTGTGGTGCGACTCCTGAATCAGACTTTTCCGTCAACGAAGGCAAGCCCCTGATGCATACAACCCTACCTTGTATTTTACAAATTGATTTCGCTTTCGCTTCTCTTTACTGCATTAAGTGATTAGGAGTCAAGTGAAAATCAAATTTGTGCATTACCAACCTTGTTATTCCATATTCACCCTATTACCAGTTTTAAATTCGTATATGCCTAGTTTGCTTCGCTATGCTTAGAACGATGAAAGTCGAGTGATTACCTGTCACCTGAGAACTTTAAATGGAACTTTGGTTAATTCTGTTAACATGTGATATGGGAATGTGGAGTAATAAATCTAGACCGGGCGGACTCGGTGTGTGTGAGCCACAAGACATGGAGGTCTTGTGAGCGGGTTCTTTCCACCTGTGTCGATTAAGACACGTCCGTTGTTGAATTGCATGAGGTGAGAATTTGTAGTACTAACCACATACTCTGGTAAGCCTTAACTTGGCTATTCTATTACGAGAATGGCTACTCGCGCACTGGGAGTGGAGAGATGGCGGGAATAGCGTGTACCCACGTGGCCATGGGCTGGATTGGTGGAGTACTGTATTCTCGGGTGGCGCGGACCCGTTCTTGTTTAGAGGATCCGAGGGTAGGTTGGTATATGTAGGTCAGGGACCTGCATATGTCGTGTGGTCTGGAATTCCCAGCTGGGTTATAATCGGTTCGAATCGTCGTTGCTCCTCGGTTAAGGAGACTCAACTCACTATTCATCATCGTAGAATTAATAATTGGAACTTGAGAATGGTTAGTGAAGGTGTTGGTTATGAAGTTTCATGATCTTAATATGGATCATGTCATCTTTGTATATGAACTTATGAAGTTAATGTTGATATAAAGAATTTTGATAAAGAGCTTTTACGCAAAAGAACTTTGAGTATTGCTAAAGCCCTACCTTGATTTCCATAAGACTGCATTCCTGAGTTTTATCAATTTTATTTTGGTTAAGTTTTGTTGAGTACTTTTGTACTCAGGGTTCGTTGACCCTTGTTGCAGGTGAGCCTCATGAGCAGATCTGTTTTGGATCTTGCTGCATGACTATTGTTCAATCTGACGATGAGAAGTAAATGTGTGGCCCTTGGGCAGGGCAGTTTCTTTGTGTGTTTTATGTTATATTATAATGCCACTCCACTATTTCGTTTTGTAATAATCATCGAACTTAGTTAAGAGGTTTGAAACGACTGTTTTATAAATTATGTTATTGTAAGACTTCCGCTGTTTTTACTCTGATGTACTTATATTTGAATAAATGTTGTAATACTGCAATGACTCTGTATGGTGATCCTGCTCGGAAATCATGGATGATTCGGGGTTCCCCGAGGACACCCGACAGTCTTCTTAAGTTACCAGGAACATATGCATAGATGTCAGAAGTCGTTGGACAGGTGCATGTGGGCCCTATAATTTAGGAGGTTCTGCCACACTCATTGAGAAGGGCTTCACCATTGGGAAGGTCGACACCACACTATTCACCAAAAAGCTTGATGGAGAGATCTTTATTTGTCAAGTATATGTTGATGATATCATATTTGGATCATCAAATGAAGATTATTGCAAACAATTTGGTGAATTGATGTCAAAAGAGTTCGAGATGTCTATGATTGGAGAGCTTACATTCTTTCTTGGTTTTTAAGTCAAGTAAATGAGAGAAGGGATTTTCATCTCTCAAGACAAATACACCAAGGACCTTCTCAAGAGGTTCAATATGGATGAATGTAAGACAATCAAGACACCAATGCCATCTAATGGACATCTCAACCTAGATGAGGGAGGTAAATCGGTTGATCAAACTCTCTACCGCTCTATGATTGGTAGCTTGTTATATTTGACCGCATCTAGGCCCAACATCATGTTTAGTGTGTGTATGTGTGCTAGATTTCAAGCTAGTCCTAAGGAGGCTCACATGGTTGCTATTAAAAGAATCCTTAGGTACCTTAAGCACACACCAAGCATTGATCTTTGGTATCCCAAAGGAGCTAGATTCCAACTAGTTGGCTATTCCGATTTGGACTATGCCGGTTGCAAAATTGATAGAAAAAGCACATCCGGAGGGTGCCATTTGCTTCGTAGACCACTAGTGTCTTGGACCTCCAAGAAGCAAAATAGTGTGGCTTTGTCCACCGTCGAAGCGGAATACATTGCCGCGGGGGGCTTGTTGTGCACAAATTCTTTACATGAAGCAAACTTTGCTAGACTATGGTGCAGTTCTAGAAAATGTACCTCTTTTGTGTGACAATGAGAGTGCGGTAAAGCTTGCTAATAATTCGGTTCAACACTCTCGCACCAAGCACATAGATATCCGCCATCACTTTCTTAGAGATCGTGTTGCTAAAATGATATATCACTAGAAGATGTAAGGACCGAGGATCAATTGGCGGATATCTTTACTAAACCGCTAGATGAGGCTACATTTTGTCGGTTGAGGAATGGGCTCAATGTGCTTGATTTTAGTAACTTCACTAGAAAATGAGTTTGTGTTATCCCTTGCATTGTATTGTAATATAATACATGTTTAATTTTTAGTAATGCACTTAGGGCTTGTCTAACATGGTTAAGATAACCGCCGAAAAGCGTGTGAAGAAGTTTAACCTTGGATCAAACTTGACAAGCAACTAGAATTGCTTTCAAGTATTACATTGCATATGCATGTGTGTTGCTTTGTCATTTCTTTTCGGTTATCTTTTGAGCATCCGCTGTGTTTGTTCACAAATAGGGAGAGCATTTGAGGCTTCCATTGATCATAAAACCCTATTGTGTGACCACATGTTGCTCCTCGCCCCTTTTATTGCATATTTTTTAAAAAGAATTATAGCCTAAGGCAAAATACTTTGAAAAATTTGAGGGTTTTAGAGATGTCACTCACATCAGTCCCAATTGGTGTTTATTTGGGTCTTATTAAAGTTGGGACTTGATTGGGAACAGGCAACGCGAAGGAATATTGAAGAAATGCTGAAAAAGGGCGATCGGACGCTGCACCGGACTCTGCTTTACTTCGGCAAACTCTCCGATACCTCGGCAAAATATCGCCGCGTTCCTTTCCCTCTCTTTACTTTAAGCATTTACATTTGAGCAATTCATTTCATGTCTTTACATTCCTAGAATTGCCATGCTAAAGTAGGATTAGAACTTAGGGTGCTAAACTTTTGTGCGGTAGAACACTAGAAATACATTCTAGGCACAAGGGGTGAAGTGGGCTAAGTGTAAGACTTAATTATTGTAAAGAATTTAGAATTAGCCCAATTCACCTCCCCTCTTAGGCATCTTGATCCTTTTAGACTACTTTTAGTTCGTAGAATTAAGATTATCAGCCCAAACACAGTGATTATCATTGTGACTTTGTATCTTATTTCATGCTCTTATTCTGGATCACAAAGTAGTGATTACCATAGTTATCAGTTATCACCATCTAGAATCACTATAACAATAAGATCTAAACATTGCCATAATACTTCTAACTAGTACTCCCTTCGTCTTGAAATATAATAAGGGGTTCAAGTGATTTTCAAACAAAATAAGGATAAAGAGAGTACCTAAGTTGTTACTTTTTTTCTTTTTTTACTGACTGACTTTTTAGATGACACCAAGTTTAAAATGAATTATGGTATTTTTCTAAAAAAGACAGATGAGAGAAGGGGTCGAGAATCCATAATATCTTATATTTCGGTACAAATTTTGAACATTGGATCACTTATATTTGAGGATGGAGAGAAATATATATTGTAATAATCCTATCCCCCCCCCCCCCCCCAAAAAAAATGACATCTATAATTCTTAAGAAAGAAATTAACATGGAGGTACAATGATCCTTATGTCCATACTTTACTTTCTCCGTTTTTGAATAGACGATCATTAAGAAAATAAGAAGTATGCATTAAGCTAGGCTTCCTGGGGTCATCTTCACAAAGTCTAGGTGGAAAATTGAATCAAACATAATTGATGCATAGAAACTACTCTATGTTCTCAAATAGTAGAAGATTAATAATTAAGGAAGAATCCAATGGAACTTCATAGATTAATTATTCATCCATGCCTGAGGCAGTCGATAGGAGCGTGTGGAAATTTATGACCTGTCAGGTGATAACAAGTAGGGAAGGAAGAACGGTGGTGTCGCTTAATCCCATGGTCCTTGACGGAGAACAGAGCCGGTTGGGAAGGAGGCTGAGAAAGCTGAACAGGGACGGACAAGTAACCAGCGGAAAGGGTATGAGCAGGAAGTGGCCTACACGGCTAGAAGGCTTTGAAAAATGTTTTCCTTTTGTTTAGAAAGGTTTTCAAATAAATTTTGAATTGAATTTCATGTAAGAGCCAAAATAAAATCCAAATGAATTAGGGAGCTTCAAGGAGACGGCCTAATAAATGCATGGTTATTTGTAGAGACACCCATCCCTAGAGGCAGTTTTCCCAATAGTCCATAGAAATCGTCAATTCATCATGCAACCACATAAATATATAATCAAACACCTGACTCAGGTGTTCATCAACTACACCCGGTACAAGAACCTTCAAGAGATACGAAGGAGTCAAAATCAAACTGCGGACACACTGGCAAGACAGGCACTCCAGCTTATGCAGGACACTCTTCCAAATTTGTCATGTGCTTGTTCAAACTCAGCACATGTAAACCAGTGCACGTTGAGAGATGCACTGCAATATGCACTTCTGGACTCTGTAATGCTAACAACTTCATGTTGTCGAAATAAAATCCGTTTGTTGTAAAAAAATCCACATAAATATGTGATTACGTTTTCATGATTATGAATAGGTACACCAAACTCTGGTCTTATTGGAAATGGAAGTCACATTTTGACCACTCAGACATAATGTTAGAGCATCTCCTAGAGTTTTTCTAAAACTCACTCTCCAAATCATCATTTGAAGAGTCATCTGCATAAAAATTGATTTCTATATATATCTCACATCTCTCCAATAGTTTATCGTGTGCACACTCTAAAGAGTTATTTTCACTATCTATCTTTGGCTAGCGAGAAATCCAGAATAGAGGATAGCTATATTTAGATAACTACTTAAAGAAGCTGTCACTACTACAAAAAAAAAACTTATGCAAGGCATTTTGAAAATAGCCTCGGAGGCGGGCAGGCATTTGAACCGCCTCAGTTAATGCCTGGGATTAACCGAGGTGGTCATTTTTATTAACCGAGGCGGTTACAATCAACCGCCTCGTAAAATTGATTTATGGAGGCGGTTAAATCCATTAACCGAGGCGGGCATTATAATAGGCCCGCCTCCAAAAATACTCCCACTTTTGGAGGCGGGCCGGCCAAGCCCACTAGCAATGAGAAAAGCCCAAATCAGCCCGATATCACACCCTGACTATATATACAGTGACTTAGGGTTTCACCTCTCTCACTTCCTCTCCCTCACCTCTCTGAATCACGAGCCCAGACCCCGCCGTTTTCATGAGCACGGGCGCACGGTGCCCGACCCTTCACGGCGCTCCTCCCCTCCCCTCCCCTTCCCTCTCGGTGCTCCTCCTCTCCCCTCCCTTCACGGCGGCGCCACGCCTCTCCCCTCCCCTCCCCTCCCCTCCCGGCGCTCCTCCCATTCCCTCCCTTCTCCGTCGAGGGTGCTGCGGGGGCGCCCTAGGCGGGCTCGTGGCGTCTAGAAAACAGTCGGTCACCTACCGTTTAGCCCATTATTCAGGCAAAACGGGTGTTTAAACGGGAAAAACGGTCATTTAAACGGTCAAAACAACCAATTAAACGGAAACGGTGTGCCACCGTGTAGCGTTTAAACAGCGTGTAAACGGGCTAAACGGCCATTTAGGCGAACAGTGGTGGCTGCAGATCCGGGCGGCGTCTTCTTCACCGGCACCAGCGAGGGAGAATCCGGTGGCGGCGAGGCTCGGGGCGGATCCGGTGGCCATCTCCTCGATGGAGCGCGCGTGGGCCGACAGCGGCGCTCCTCCCATACCCTCCCTTGCTCGCAGATCCGGTGGCCGGAGGCCGGATCCGGCGGCGGGTGATTGGATCCAGTGATGGGCGGCCAGATCCCGGCGGTTCGGTGAGGATGTTGTCACCGGCGAGCAGCTGCGGCGGCAGTGGCCCGTGGATGGGCTCGATGGACTTGTTCACGGGTTTTAATTTTTTTTTTGTTTTTTTATTTGATTTACCGAGGTGGGCGACCAACCTCCTCCGTTAAGGCCGGATTTACCGTGACCTTTGCGTGGAGGCAGATGGGATGCCCGCCTCGGTTAATCATTTTTTCCTAACTCGGTTAAGTTTTATGTAGTACTGTGTTAGAGGGTATTTTTACTTCAAAATATCAATTCCTAACAAAGAGAGTCCCGTTCCACAGCTACGCAGGCATAAAGGCGGTTGATCGACCGGGTGGGCGGTGGGCCTGCTAAGATGAAAGGAAATGACCCAGGAATCTTTTGCATGCATGGTGCCATCTATCTCCGCCGCATCCCAGGGACATGTCGTTCTGCATGCCCAGTGCATGGCTCTTGCATGGTCCAACTTGCTTCCATCAGTAAATTTTGAATAGGGTACGACCTACATCTACATGTGATCGAGTCACACAATTAGACAAAAGGGTTTAGTTAACAAGTCGGATTTTAACTTGCTTCAAAACCAAACGACAAAAATCTATGTCGGTCTGTTACATGTGCAGCCCTGAACAGAACCTGAATAACCGGAGTGAGCATTTGGTCTGGTTGATCATTTGAACTAAGGAATCTCTTGCATCCATCAGTAAATTCTTTAGGGCCTGTTCGGTTATCAGAGAATTACTTCCTGGAAACAATTCAGCTGAAACAGCTAGCTTAATTTGTACATAAGCAAGTAAACCTGGAATAATTCCTGGGCCTGGAATGAGCTAACCTCGACGCAAGCAGTAAGCAGCAGGTTTTTATTTCAATATAATCATCAATTCATCATGCAACCACATAAATATGTGATTACATTTTCATGATTATATATGAACAGGTACACCGTACACCAAACTCTGGTATTTATTGGAGCATTTTGACCACTCAGGCATAATGCATTAGAGCTAGATAGGCGAGGCACAGTACAAAGGCGGTTGATCGACCGGGGTGGGCGTGGGCCAGCTACGATGAAAGAAATGAAACCCCAGGGACCTTTTTGACTGACAAACAAACATGGAGTACGTTTCATTGCCAAGTTCATTCGTCACTTCATTATTATACATACAGCAAACTGCTTTTGCTCACCAAACGCTAGCTGATCCATGGCCATGGAGGGGGTACGTTCTTCTCTTGCCGCTCTCCTCCTCTTCCTCACGCTTGTTGTGCTCGCTGCTGCTGCTGCCAGCGGCGGCGACGACGATGCTGCAGTGGAGGAGCATCCGCTGGCCGACGAGCCCTACGTGCTGGTCGCCTTCCACAATCACGACGACGAAGAGATCAGGCTACTGTTATAACTGGAGATCATACTAGGGATAGATCCGAGGGGCTACATGATGAATCAGTGACCTAGGACACTCGTTGTTGAACAGAGGGAGGTGGATGAGGTCTGACGAACCTGACACCATAGAGGGAGTAGATCCAGAGGCCTCCATCACATTCGTCGATGTAGTCTGCGCACGGGCAGCGATGGTCGGGGAAGCGGGCGGTGAAGAGCAGTGGCGACCGGCGGTGAAGACAGTGGAATCCGGTGGTGGCGCGGCTGGTGGCTTCCCATCACTGGCTGCGCCCCTCACTTAGATCGGGTTTAGGGTTTGTCGGTGGGGAGGTTAGCTCAGATCAACCTCGTGATAAGAGCCGCCGGCCCCCACCTCTTTTTATAGCGCAGGGTGATAGGGGCCCTCCAGCCATGGTGGGCTGGGCGTCCCCGATCAGGGCGCGAATCAAAGGCCCAACTGGGCCGTTGGGTCCAGTTAGGTTAGAGATCAATCTAACAATCTCTCACTTGATCTCTTTCCATCTTTCGCTTTCATATCATTTACTTTTGTTCATTCCATTACAGATTAGCGCATAGAGCATGTCTCATCGTCATGGTCCATTGCCGATAGATTTAACAGCTACAACACACTACTCTGTTCTGAAATAGATACTTATCTTTGGGCCTTCTTTTGTCCACGAATTATAGGCTTTCCCTTAAACCCATACCGGCTACATGTTCTCTGAACACGTTGGGTGGTAAGCCTTTTGTAAGCGGATCCGCGAGCATCCTTTCTGTTCTTATGACTTGATCCCGGACTTTATCTTTCACAACATAATACTTTATGTCAATGTGTTTGGCAGCACCACTTGACTTATTATTGTGAGCATAATGTACTGCCGGATTATTATCGTAGTATAACTTTAGTGGTCTATAGATGTCGTCAACCACCTTCAAACCGGGTATGAACTTCTTTAGCCAGTTCACCTGCCTCGTTGCCTCATAACACGCTACAAACTCGGCATACATTGTGGACGATGTAGTGACGGTTTGCTTTGAGCTTTTCAATGAAATAGCTCCCCCTGCGAGAGTGAATACATATCCAGACGTGGATTTTCTATCATCTCCCGCGTAATCAGAATCTGAATATCCCACTATATAGAGTGAATCAGATCTTCTATATGTCATCATTAGGCCTTTCGTTCCTTGCAAATAACGCAAGACTTTCTTTATTAATTTCTAATGTTCTATTCTAGGATTGCTCTGAAATCTGCCAAGTAACCCGGTAACAAATGTTAAGTCAGGGCACGTACATACTTGAGCATATTGCAAGCTTTCGACAGCTGAAGCATATGGAACCGCTTTCATTTGATCGATCTCATATTGGTTCCTAGGGCATTGAAAATCCCCATATCTGTCGCCCTTGACTATAGGAGCAGGTGAGGGACTACATTTGTGCATACTAAATTTCTTTAAGATTTTCTCTATGTATGCCTTTTATGACAGTCCTAATACCCCTTTACTTCTATCTCGGTGAATCTCAATCCCTAGAATGAACGAAGCTTCACCAAGATCTTTCATATCAAATTTTGAGGACAAAAACTTCTTGGTCTCTAGTAGTAGACTGACATCACTGCTAGTAAGTAAGATATCATCCACATACAGGACAAGGAAGATGAACTTCCCATTCTTAAACTTTGTATAGACACAATTGTCCTCTACATTCTCTTTAAACCCAAAATTTCTTATTGTCTGATCAAACTTCAAGTACCACTGTCTTGAAGCTTGTTTTAATCCATAAATGGATTTCTTTAGGCGGCATCCCATTCGTTCTTTTCTTTCTATGACAAAACCTTTCGGTTGTGCCATGTAAACATTTTTCTCCAAGTCTCCGTTGAGAAATGCCGTCTTTACATCCATCTGATGTAATTCTAAATCATAATGTGCCACTAATGCCATTATAATTCTGAAGGAATCCTTACATGAGACTGGAGAAAAGGTCTCATTGTAATCAATCCCTTCTCTTTGCGTAAAGCCTTTTGCCATAAGTCGCGCTTTATATCTCTCTATATTCCCTTGAGAGTCAAGTTTTGTCTTGTAGACCCATTTACAGCCTACTGTTTTGGCTCCTTTAGGAATTATTTCCAAATCCCAAACTTTATTGGCATTCATAGATCTCATTTCATCTTCCATGGCCTCAAGCCACTTTGATGAATGATCACTTCTCATAGCTTCTTCAAATGAGGTGGGATCATCCTCTATTTGAAATTCCTCAGTGTTGTACATTTCATAATCAGTAGAAATAGCTGATTTTCTAACTCTTTGAGACCTTCTAGGGGCCTCCATATTTGGCACATCTTCTGTTTGAGGCTGTTGTTGCTCCCCCTCATTTGTGGCAATAGGTTCTACAGGATCCTGAAAAACAGGTTCCTCATCATCATTCATTGTTGCCACAAGCGGGATAATAACAGGTGCTGTCACTATAGTATCTTGCACTGTCGGTGCAGCGACAGCAGGTAGTGAGAAAAATGGCTTATGAATCATTAGAGTGGGCGCATACACCCGCTTCTCTTCAAGATCAATTTCTCGAGCTACCATGCCCCCCCTCATCATTTCATCCTCTAGGAAGACTGCGTGTCTCGTTTCCACAAACTTTGTATGTCTATCTGGACAGTAGAAACGAAAACCTTTTGACTTTTCTGGGTAACCAATGAAATGGCAACTCACTGTTTTGGGATCCAGCTTCCCAATGTTTGGGTTAAATACTTTAGCCTCAACAGGACTCCCCCACACACATAAGTGGTTTAGTGAGGGTACTCTTTCTGTCCACAACTCATACGGTGTTTTGGGCACCGACTTACTTGGTACTCTATTGAGAATATGAATGGTGGTTTTTAACGCCTCCATCCACAGACTCATCGGTAAGGTGGAGTAACGTATCATACTGCGCACCATATCCATCAGGGTACGATTGCGCCTTTCAGATACTCCATTCTGCTGAGGTTCACCCGGTGTAGAATACTAGGCTACTATGCCATTCTCCTGTAAGAACCTTACAATAGGTCCAGGAACTTGGCCATATGGGGTATGCCGACCGTAGTACTCCCCCACGGTCAGACCTGACTATCTTAATCTTTAAATTGTGTTGGTTTTTAACTTCTGCCTTAAATATCTTAAATTTATCCAATGCTTCTGTTCTTTCTTTGATTAGATAAATGTAGCCATAACGGAAGTAATCATCTATGAATGTTATGAATGAATCAAAACCATCCACACTCTTTACAGGAAAAGGACCACAGATGTCTGTGTGAATAATCTGTAGAATTCCTACGCTTCGTTTGGCATCTTTTTTAATTTTCTTTACATACTTTCCTTTTATGCAATCTCTACATTGTTCTAAATCTAAGAGCTCTAATGGAAGAAGAATATCATTCATAACTAGTCTTTCTATTCTCCCCCTCGAAATATGGCCTAAACGACAGTGCCATAATTTTGACAACGCATCGTGAGCTCTCTTTCGTTTTCTGTTTACATCCGCAAACGAGGATACATTCACATTGTCGCATGCAACGTTCCCATCATCGATACAACATTCACATCATCATGTAGTGATAACAAATAAAGCTCATTTTGTAAGATAGCAAGACCAACACATGCATCATTAAATGTTATCTTACATTTGCCATTTCCAAAATGGCAATCATATCCATCATTGTCCAAACATGAAGCACTTATTAAGTTTCTTTGTAATGAGGAAACATAAAGAACATCTCTAAGTATAAGTTTGAAACCATCAGCAAGCTCTAGAGAAAGATCGCCAACGGCTTCAACTTCTGCTCGGACTCCATTTGCGACTTTAACGTGTCTTTCGCTTCTTTCCGTAGTCCTCGTCGAACGGAATCTCTATAAAGAATTAGCAACATGAATAGTTGCACCTGAGTCAATCCACCAAGTAGATTTTGAATACTGTACATACAGGGATTCATTTATGAACGTAATAATGTTCTCACCTTTCTTTGCCATGATCATCTTTAAGTAATCGGGATAATTTTTCTTATAATGTCCCGTCTTCTTGCAATAGAGACATTGGTCTTTCTCTACTGTGAACTGGTTCTGCTGAGGCTTATGCAGCATGAGGCCCTTTCCCTTTGACTTTGAGGAGAAGTTGACATTATTATTCTGTTTCTTGTTGTCTTTCAAATAATTGATAGAGCCACCATTGGTAGCTTTCATCCTCTCCTCTTCTTGCACACACATAGCCATGAGCCTCTCCATGTCCCATTTCTTGGGCTGTATGTTGTAGTTGACAACAAAAGTGTTAAACTCTTTTGGCAAGGAAGCAAAAATCAGATGGATAAGGAACTCATCCTTGAGAGCCAGATCCATTGGTTTTAGCTTGGATGCCAAATTGCTCATTCTTAGTATATGCTCTCTAATACCACTATTACCAGAGTACCTCTCTGTTACCAGCTGCTTTATCAGCTGGGTAGCATATGTCTTTGAAGAGCCAGTGAACTAACTCTTTATTCTTTCGAGATACTCGATGACGGTGTCACACTCTAGGATTGAGCCCACAGTTGCAGGCTCAATCATGTTCTTTATCACAGCCAAACACTTCTTGTTGGCAGTGACCCACTTCCTATGCTCAAGGTCATAGGACATCTTTAGGGATGCAAAATCCCTCTCTCTGGTTGCCCAAGCGGCATCAGCCTCGTTTGTCTCCCTCACCGATGCCACAGGCTCTGTGGGACACGGTGTGGTGACTACTCAGTCCACCTCAGCTAAGATGAAGGCCAGGTCGATCTTTTTCTTCCACTCAATATAGTTATCACCTTTGAGAGTGGGGATCTCTTTGATACAACTCATCAAGTTGTATCCGCCTGAAAACACAATTCAAATTGCGTGAGAACACAAATAATAACAATAACAATTGCATGTCTTAGTTTCAACGTTGGTCAAAATTAAAACATACAATTATCCTCTACACTAATTCTACATCACCGTTGGGCAGAAATAGAATTAATGCAAGACAAAACATCATAATATTGCCATTAATCAACGTTGGTCAGAATAACAATAATATTATAATCAATTTAAAACATATCTATTTTCAAAATTAAATTCTCCCGTTGGTTCGAATTTAATAATGAAAATTACATCTTTAAATACGCAGCGGAAAAAAATGAACTCTTTTCTTGAATTTTACCCACAGTGAAAAATCACTTTTCTAATTTCTTTTGAGCCAATTTCCATTTTTCAATCTTCTGGGAAAAAAGAAAAAACAAAAAACTGGCTCGCGGGCGCATTCTGACTGTTTCGGCCCAAAAACCGGCAAAAGCCGGCTTGGCCCACACCTCCGCGTGCGCGCAGGCCGCACCCAGGCCACAACCTGGGCCTGGGCCGACAAAGTCGCGCTGCCACGTGCGCCCGCCTGGGCTGCGAAACGGCTCGATCAATCTCGGCTGTCCGCGCTCGTCGCAGGAACAAAAACGGCGACCGCCGCGGCACCCTTGAACCCTAGCGCCATTCGGCCTTCACCTCTCTCTTTCTTCGCTGCTCTCTCTTCTCTCCTCAGCACAGCAGCACCGAGCGAGCAAGCAGCGGCGGCGACCGAGCAGAGAGCCCCGGTGTCGTCACCGGCCCCCTCGCCGGTGTGCGCGCTCCCCAGCGGGTGAGCGCACTGCCATCGAGCGGCCTGGCCGCAGCGCCCCTGTGGCCTGAGTCCGGCGAGCAGTTCCCCCCGAGCTCGGCCTTCTTCTCCCCACGCGCCGGTCTTTACGACGACGAGGTAAGCCCTCTGGGTCTCCCTCTTCCCCTTTTCCCCTTCTTTGGATCTTTTGGGATAAACCCGATTAGGGTTAGGGTTACGGGAGAGGCATTGTTTATCTTCCCCAGAGGGACTATGGTTTTAGGGTTCGACATAGACGTGAAACCGAGCCCTCCTTCTTTCTATAACCCAGTTAGGGTTAGGGTTCAACCGAATCCTCTTCTTTTCTCATTTGCTTAACCCAGTTAGGGTTAGGGTTCAACTGAACCCTCTTCTTGTTAGAGCCGCACTGGATCTAACTTTCTTATCCTTTTCTAATCGGTTTACCCGTTCTAGATCTAAAACCCTAGAACAAACGTGGCTCTGGTACCAATGTTATAACTGGAGATCGTACTAGGGATAGATTCGAGGGGCTACATGATGAATCAGTGACCTAGGACACTCGCTGTTGAATAGAGGGAGGTGGATGAGGTCTGACAAACCTGACACCATAGAGGGAGTAGATCTAGAGGCCTCCATCACGTTCGTCGATGTAGTCTACGCACGAGCAGCGATGGTCGAGGAAGCGGGCGATGAAGAGCAGTGGCGACCGGCGGTGAAGACAGTGGAATCCGGTGGTGGCGCGGCTGGTAGCTTCCCGTCACTGGCTGCGCCCCTCACTTAGATCGGGTTTAGGGTTTGTCGGTGGGGAGGTCGACTCAGGTCAACCTCGTGATAAGAGCCGCCGGCCCCCACCTCTTTTTATAGCGCAGGGTGATAGGGGCCCTCCAGCCATGGTGGGCTGGACACCCCCGATTAGGACACGAATCAAAGGCCCAACTGGGCCGTTGGGTCCAGTTAGGTTAGAGATCAATCTAACAGCTACTAGTCGACAAGGGGACCGATTCACTCTCCGCCTCCGGCTTCGCTAACCGGTCCGGTCACTGGTTCTACGCCATCCGAGAGGAGGGCAACAAGCGCAAGCGCCGACGCTGCCTCCCCATCCCTCTGTCCAACAACAACAGGTCCCGCGCAGAGGGCCTCTGGACCCGCTAGGTGCGCTGGCGAATACCACCTGTCTGGCGACGACGGCAGACGACGACGACGAGCGCTACGTGCTCGTCGGCATGCAGACCAGCGGCGGCCACAAGATCAGGTTAGTGGTACTAACCGACCAGCGCTATGTGGCTATCACCGGCTTTGCCAAGGGGTTCAGCTACTGCCCCCAATGGTTCTTCCGAGAGGGCGAGCGCCACCGCCTCCTCCTCACGTTGGGCGGCAACGGGGGCAGCCACGCAGAGGTCGTCGCCTCGAACCTGCTTCGTGCACTGATTAACGGCGGCAGCGGCATGGCTTAATGATCTGCTCATGCATGCTATCTAGGCAGTGTGCCGGCAACTATCTAGTACTTAGTATGGATTATGCTTTCATTGTCGTTTATTTTCCAAGCTACCTGTGTGTGTTCCAAAGCGTTTCAACACTACCGGATACAGGAGATTTGCCGAGTGCCAGGGGCACTCGGTGGAAGTCCCAAAAACACTCGGCAAAGGGTTTGCCGAGTGTTACACTCAGCAAACGACACTCAGCAAACTTGTTAACGGCAAACGCTAGTTTGCCAAATGTTTTCTGTCGGGCACTCAGCAAAGAAGTTGCCAAGTGTCCAAAAAACACTTGGCAAACTTTTTTTTTCAAAAAAAAAATAAAAAAAGGCACGCCGACACCACGCCCGCACCACCAGCACCGCCACCACCATCCACGCCGCCGCCACCACGTCGGGGAAAAAGGGAGGGCCCCACCACGCCGCACCACCACCATCCACGCCGCCGCCACCACGTCGGGGAAGAAGGGAGGGCCCCACCACGCCGCACCACCACGCCCAGGCCGCCACAACAGCCACGCCCGCCACCACCACCACGCTCGTCGCCGCCGGATCTGGAGAGGGAGGGCTGGGAGGGGGGCGGCGGCGCCGGATCCAGGAGAGGGAGGGCCAGGAGAGGGAGGAGGGGAGGGCGGGGCCGCGCCGGATCCGGGAGAGGGAGGAGGAGGGGGGGTGCCGGAGAGGGAGGAGGACGGGGCCGCGCTGGATCCGGGAGGAGGAGGGGGGGCGCCAGAGAGGAAGGAGGGGAGGGGGCGCGGGATCCAGGGAAGAGAGGGAGAGGAAGGGGCGGCCGCGCCGGATCCGGGGAAGAGAAAGGGAGAGGAGGGGGAGGGGCGGGCGGCCAGTGGGGGAAGAAGGGAGGGGAGGGGCGGGCCGACGGCGGGTGAAGAAGGTGAGGGGGCAGGCCGCCTGCGGGGGAATCAAGAAGGGGGAGGGGGAGGGGCGTCCGCTGGGGCCGGTTAAAAAGGATTTTTTTCCTTTGCGGAGTGTCCTAGATCTAGGCACTCGGCAAAGTTTTTTTTAATTTTTTTTCTTCTCCTTCTTTCCCAGAAAAAGATTTTTTTCCCTTTGCCGAGTGTCCTAGATCTGGGCACTCGGCAAAGTGTTTTTTCATTTTTTTTCTTCTCATTCTTTCCCAGAAAAAAGATTTTTTCGCCTTTGCCGAGTGTCCTGGATCTGGGCACTCGGCAAAGTTTTTTTTAATTTTTTTTCTTCTCCTTCTTTCCCAGAAAAAAGATTTTATTAATTTGTCGAGTGTAAAAAAAAACACTCGGCAAACCCCTTTTTGCCGAGTGTTTTTTTTTTACACTCGGCAAATTCTCTCTTTACCGAGTGTTTTTTTTTACCGAGTGTTTTTAGCGCAGCACTCGACAAAGAACTTGTTTGCCGAGTGCTCGAGAGAATATACTCGGTAAACATAAAAATACTCGACAATTTTGACGTTTCCGGTAGTGCAATTATTACTGCTGTGTGTACATCAGTACATGTTGTTGCACTCCAGGTTCTGTGTTTCCTATATGCTCCCTTTTGTTACTACTACTAGAACATCGTTGAAGCGAGCGACATCTATCTCAGGTTTGGACCACTTGCTATATATTGTGATGAGAGTGTTGCTGTTGTGTGAAAGTGGTTTAACGTGGATTAGTAGTGCCTTAGGCATCCATGGTTAAGTTGCGTGTTAATATAAATAAATGGTGACGACACCACAAAAGATATGTGGACGGTATGGAGTCGGTGCTGCACGGGAGTCGGCATACACTACGACTGCAGAGAATTTTTTTTCCAGCATTAATAATAGTGTCGAGTCCACTCATCGAAACCGGCAGGTAACCCAGCCGGGACAAGCAAGCAAGGCAGCCAGCATCTCTCCTTGTTTTTTTTTTCAGGAGAGAAGCACCCAGTACCTTGGGCTTGGAGTTGGATGGGAAGGGTGTTTCTGTTCTCTAACCCAAGTGATTGTGATTCAGCAGCAACACAGAGTAAAAAATGCGGCCGGGAACCGCAAGCGTTGTGTGTCATTGTCAACACTGATCTGCCGAGCAAATGGAGGCCAGGAGGATGACTTGCATCTGGAGTACTGGACATGGCCTGGCCGGCCGGCCGGCTATCATCTTGTCTTCACTTTGGTAACAGCTTGACATGAGGATTTGCACAACCATCAGCAAAACTTCTTTCAGAACACTTGTAGGCTTTGTTTCTTCTTTTATTCGTTTGCCAGTTGCCACTTACGGTTTGCACTATGCAAAGTTTAAGTCGTAGAGATTGGAAACTACGGAGTGGGGTTTCAGCATTTAGGCCAGCCCATGTTCCAGCCTCCAGTCCATCCTTTTGGAGGAAGTGGCCCAGCCCAAAGGAGCTGCTTGCTATATATGGAGGCTGGATGAAGAGGAGAGGGACTACTTTTAGTTCTTAGGATTTGGATTATCGACCCAAAACAGTGATTATCATAGTGACTTTGTATCTTATTTCATGCTAACGTTCTGGATCACAAAGTAGTGACTACCATAGTGATCACCATCTACAATCGCCCTGTTCGTTTGGGCTTATTTGACTTATAAGCCGTACTTTTTCAGCCAATGAACAGTATTTCTCTCTCACACCAAATCAGTCAACATTACTTTCAACCATGACTTATCAGTCAAACAAGTCCAAACGAACCGGACAGATCACTATAAGAATCAGATGTAAACATTGCCTTAATACTTCTAACTAGTGCTCCTTCTGTTTTGAAATATAATAAGGGGTCCAAGCGATTTTTAGACAAAATAAAGAGCTTAGCAAAGGACCGCATTGTGTCCTTGCCTTTACTAATTACGATAGAGAAAGTAGTCAAGTTGTTACTTTTCTTAGTTACCCTATGTCTTTTTAGTTATGACCTGTCAGGTGATAACAAGCGGGGAAGGAAGAACGGTGGTGTTGCTTAATCCCATGGTCCTTGACGGAGAACAGAGCCGGTTTGGGAAGAAGAAAAACAGGGAAGGGAGAGATGGCAGGCTAGCGAGGCTGAGAAAGCTGAACGGGGATAAAAGGAACCAGCGGAAAGGGTACGAGCAGGAAGTGGCCTACGCGGCTGGAAGGCTTTGGAACATGTTTTTTTTTTTTGTTTAGAAAGGTTTTCAAAAGAATTTTGAATTGAATTTCATGTCAGAGCCAAAATAAAATCCAAATGAAACATGGAGCTTCAAGAAGCCGGCCTAATAAATGGTTATTTCTAGACAGTACCGGTAGAGAAACGACTTTCAGTTCGCACTTTTAGTCTCGGTTGTGTTGGGGTTCGGTATTAATGTGAGCATTAGTCCCGGGTCTAAATTTTACAAGCACCGAAGGCCCTGTGTATCCCAGTTGGTAACATCAACCGGGACTAAAAGCCACCCTTTAGTCTCGGTTGGTGTTACCAATCTGGACGTCCTCAAACCTTTAGTCCCGATTGGTAACAGCAACCGAGACTAAATGTTAACCTTTTAATGCCGGTTGCTCGTGTCACCAATCCGGACTAAAGGTCTCTCACTCGGGACTAAAGGTCCCCATGGGTTAATTCAAAAGGAGAGCGCCCAGGACTTTGTCACATGTGGTGTGTAGTTGAGTCTTGGGTTCGAATCTCACGCACCACAAGAGAGATCTCCCATGATTTAAACTATTTTTTTAGTTCCAAGGATGAGCTTTAGTCCCAGTTTCGTGATCCGGGATTAAAGATCACGGCCTTTAGTCCCGGATCCCTAGTCCCGGTTGAAAAACTAGGACTAAAACCAGTTCCCAACCAGGATTGAAGCCCACTTATGCACTAGTGCACCCATCCCATCACTACAGGCAGTATTCCCAACCGTATGTGTAGAAATCATTTTCAACCATCTCTCTATATATACGCCAATGCATAGTTTAAATATTAAGGTTTGCTAGATAAATTAAAGGAGAAGATAAATGAAATCCGACGAACTTTTTGCATGCATGGTCGTCTTTTTTCGATGAAAGAAGAATTATATTAGATAATAGCTGGGTATATCAAAATGTTACCAGCACTCTGAATTACACAAGTATCCAGAAACCGATTTTCATCTAAATTATACCCATACTGTGAATAGCTTCATATCTCAAAACCAAACACGTACGACACTTTGCAGTATGGATGACCGTATAGGCAAACACTCGATAAAAAGCCTAAGAATAAATGACCAACGACCAACATTCATATAGTCGAAGTTGATAAACTTATTCTTTCTAGTGTCTTACTCCTTCTTTTAGTGAGACGACCCATCTATCTCCGCCGCATCACAGAGGGACGGACAGTCCATGGGTTCTGCCGGCCGGTCTGCCCAATGCATGTGGTTCTGACCGAAAAACAAGCATGTGGTTCTGCCTACAGTAATATGGTTTTTTTTTATTCCTCAACTCTTCAAGTACAAGATATAGTATCTGAACTCACGCAACAACTCATACCACCACACATAGACTTACACACACTTCCTAGTGCGCAAGCTAGATCTACACCTATAAGAAGAGGCTACACGTCCGAAGTCATACATGCTTCGCACATGATAGACACGTCATCCTGACCATTGTGACGCGTCCATTTCTGAGGCTGTCTAAAAAATATTAGGGAAAAACCCCGATGGGAGACCTGCCGCTCCACCACTGTGAAGCCAATGTGGACAGAGCTACAGCTCGTTCCCCAGTAACATGTGGTTCTGCACTGCATGTCCAGTCAGGGATGAAAACGGATCGGATACGGACGGATATCACCGATATTACATTTGTTTTTATATTTCTGTCCGGATTCGGATTTGAATACGGATGGTGTCAACTATGTCGGATAGGATACGATTGGATATCGACATCATAAATATGCGATTTGAGTATTCGGATACGGATACGGTATCAGATGTTGGATATCCGGACTCGGATACGGACAGATCTCAACCCCTCTAAACAGATTGGGTTTCAAATACGGTCAGAAAATATTCGTACCGTTTTCGTCCCTGTGTCCTGTGCATGAGCTGATGGGCACGTACAGGACACAGGAGTGGTCCAACTCACTGCTAGTACAGTTATCCAGTGCGACATGCGTGCTGTGTCCGTTTGCCAAGTTCGCCACTTTATTACTCCTATACATACAGCATAGAGCACACTGCTTTTGCTCATCAAACGCTAGCTGATCCATGGACATGGAGGGGGTAGTAGTACGTTTTTCAATTATTGCCGCTGCTCTCCTCTTCCTCACGCTTGTGCTCGCAGCTGCCAGCGGCAGCGGCGGCGGCGGCGACGGCGACGATGCTGCAGCTGCAGTGGAGATAAGCAATGCCATCCGCGGGCCGACGAGGCCTACATGCTGGTCTCCTTCCACAACAAGGACGGCGAGGAGATCAGGCTACTAGCCGACCAGAGGTCCGAGCTAGCCTCCGGCGTCTCCGCCTTCGCCAACCGGTCCGGCAACTGGTTCTATGCCGGCATCCGAGAGGGCAAGGGCAAGCGCCGCCTCCCCCTCCCCTTCCCCCAGTCCAAGGACAACAGGTCCCGCGGAGAGGGCCTCTGGAACACGTTAGGTGTGCTGGTGTCTGGTGAATAGGAAAAAGTTTACTTAACCCCCCACCTTTCATACTTGGTCTACTTCACCCCTCAACTATGAAACCGTCTGTTTTACCCCCCTGAACTTTCTAAAACCGTCTATTTTACCCCCCGGACGGTTTTCAGCGGCGGTTTGCTACAGTAACATCGTTTCTGCTACCGTGCCAGTGGTTTTGAATTTCCTTTTTTTATTTATTTTCGGTGAATTTTTGAAAAATCATAGTAAATCATTGAAAAATCTAATTTTATTGGACTCCACATGAGTAGATCTACACAGTGAATATATAATACGGTATGCTTTAGTACAAATTTTTTTTGTAGCTTTAGATTAATTGGAAAATCCAATTTTGTCTGTAATTAATTAGAATTTATCTATAACTAAGTTATACATAGTCCAATGAGTACGAAATTTTTACTATAGTTCAAGCATACAATAATTAGCGTACCATAAAAATTTCACCACAATTGGACCATAGAAGCTGCAGCTATGAATTATTCCAATTAATTACAGATAAAATTAGATTTTCCAATTAATCTAATGCTACAGTAAAAAATTTGTACTAAAGCATACCGTATTATATATTCACTATGTAGATCTACTCATGTGGAGTCCAACAAAATTAGATTTTTTATTTTATGATTTTTCTATGATTTACTGTGATTTTTCCAAGATTCACCGAAAATAAAAAGGAAATTCAAACCCAACGTTACTGTAGCAACCCACTGTTACTGTAGCAATCCGCCGTTGCTGTAGCAGCCGCTGTCAAAAACCGCCCGGTGGTTAAAATATACGGTTTTGAAAAGTTTAGGGGTAAAATAGACGGTTTCATAGTTGGAGGTGAAGTAGACCAAGTATGAAAGATTGGAGATTTAGTAGACTTTTTCCCTGGTGAATACCACGGCCACGGCCAGCGATAGCGATCCGGCCACGGCCTCGAGCGTGCTTGCTGCAATGATGAAGGACGGCAGCTCATGCTGCTAGCTAGCCAGTCTCACTCTAAGCTAACGACGGCTAGCTAGTAGTAGTAGTATGGATTATGCTTTCATCATTGTCCTTTATGTGTATTTTTTTATGTTTTATTTACCTTTATTTTCCAAGCTGTTGTGATCAGAGTGTTGCGGTTGTAACTTGTAACCAATTTTTTTTTTTGCTATTGTGATCAGAGTGTTGCTGTTGTGTGAAAGTGATTTAACTTGGATTAGTGCCTTAGGCATCCATGGTTGCGTGTTAGTTAATATAAATAAATGGTGACACTAACTAAAGCGGCGATTTTTCTTGACGGCAAGAAGCCATTAGCTGGCTGGGAAAGACCTGACTACTATTAGGAAATTTTCGGGAGGAAACAAGATAAGACTGTCTCCAACGGAAAAGGCAAAGAGCGACCTATACCCAAAATACCTCGCGCACAGTATTTTGCGTCCTAAAATTATGCTCCAACGGAGGACGCAAAGACGGCAGCCATTTTGCGTAGGCACCGAGTGGGAAGACAAAAAAGCGTCGTCATTCTCGGCGACGCAAAACGCTACAGAGAGAGAGGGAGGAGCGACCGACGCTGCACAGGGGCGGGGCCGATGGAGGTCGGTGGAGGCGCGGCTGTCGTCGTGGAGCCCGGATCCGCCCGGCCGCCATCGGAGGGCTCGCTAGGGTAGGCGACCTGGTGCCCCTGCAAAAGCGGATCCCGACGAGGTCGCGGCGAGCGGCTCTGCTCCCTCGGCGAGCCTGTGTGGATCCCTAGCGAGCGGCTCACATCCCCGGCGACGTCGCGGCGAGGCGTGCCCCTGCGGGAGCGGCTCCTCCGGCGTCGTCTGCACCTGCGCGCAGATCCGGAGGGGGCGCTGGAGGCGGGGCTAGAGGCGCTGCGCCTGGGAAGGAGGGGCACGGCCGGAGGAGCTCATGCCTTCTCTTCCCCGGATCCGACCGGCCGGCTCCTTCCCCGGCGCCCCTGCCTTCTCTTCCCCGGATCCGGCCGGCTCCTCCAGTGCATCCGTTGGAGGCGACGCGGAGGGCTCGCGGGACTCGATTGGAGGCAGCGCGGAGGGCTCGCTGGAGGAAGGGCGTGGCCGTGGTGCTGCTTGGCGACAAAGGGAGGACCAGGCACGCGGGGACCAGGCTGGGGCCGGAGCAGCGCCGCCGGCGAGGAGCGCTGCTAACTGCGAGTCTTGTTCTGGGTTCGTTGTTGGAGAACGAGGGATTTGGGTCCGTGACGTATTTTCCTGTACGTGACTCAAATCCGGAATGGGTCTCATATTTGCGCTCTTATCGTTGGAGACAGTCTAAGGCAGAGGGAACACGCAAGTGAGTTTCATTCTGGAATCAGCCGGAGGGGGAGCAGCAATAATAGTGTCGAGTGCACCCATCACCGTTGCCCTGTTCGTTTGGCTGAAAGTTCTATTGGCTGATTTGTTGTGAGAGAAAAATACTGTTTGTTGGCTAAAAAGTACGACTTATAAGTCAAGCGAACCTGCGAGAGGCTCCGGCCGCTCATATACAAATTCTCATCTCCATTTGTTCAATTCCTTGAGCTCATTCATGCAAGCTCGACGGCCATTCCCTGCCTGTGTGACAAGCTAGAGCTCTCACGTACTGAATCAAGAACGGAGCCATTGGGCGGAGGCCGACACGGACATGACGGCCGGCGCGTACTATGCAGAGTTGCAGACCACAGCGACCTCGACGGCCTCCTGCGCGCTTGACCTCTTTGACGTCGCTGACTACTGCGCCATCACTGGACACATCACGGACCCCAAACGAATGGCTTTTTATCAGCTGCTGATGAGTCACTGCTGATACCCTCTGCAGAAATTGTGGACTAATAAAACCATCGAAACCGGCAGGTAACCCCGGGACAAGCAATTAAGGCAGCTTCAAGAGAAGCACCTAGTACGACCTTGGGCTTGGAGCTGGAAAGGTGCTTCTCAAACATAAGTCTCAGCGGAGATTTCATAGAGTTTTATTTTTGTAAAACTCTCTCTACTCTCGTGAACTTTTATCATAATACCGTTTAGTTTCCTCCTAAAATGCCAAATTTTTCAAGATTCCCCGTCACATCGAATATTTAGACGCATGCATGAAGTATTAAATATAAATAAAAAATAAAACTAATTACACAGTTTAGACGAAATCCACGAGACGAATCTTTTAAGCCTAATTAGACTATGATTGGACACTAATTGTCAAATAACAACGAAAACTGCTACAGTATCATTTTGCCAATTTTTTCGGCATCTAAACAGGCCCCATCTCTTTTTTAATAAATACAGTGTAACGTCAGCATATTTAATGCCCATAAAATTCCATGAAACTTTTATTGAGATTGGCCTAAGAGCAAGACTAATAATTCAGCCGGCTGCTGGTGCAAGGATCCTTATAGCATACCTCTTAGCCCACCCATATAGTAGGGCTCACCTGTCTCTCTCACAGAGTTTCTCAGTTCTTATATCTAAGCCGACTGTAAGCTTATAGCCCGCTTCTTCTCTCTCCTCTCATCTCTCCTTCACGTCAGCATTCAGCTTAGTATTATACTTGCTCTAACCTACCCAAGTGATTGCGACTCAGCAGCAGCTATCAGAGTCAAAAAAAAAAAAAAAAAAAAAAAAATTGCAGCAGCCGCAAGCGTTGTGTGTCATTGTCGTCAACACTGATCTGCCGAGCAAATGGAGCCCAGGATCACTCGCAACTGGACCTGGCCGGCCGGCCGCTATCTTGTCTTTGGTGACAGCTTGACACGCCGATCTGCACAACGATCAACAGAGCATCTTTCAGAACACCTGTAGGCTTTGCACCTATATTGTTTTCTTTTATTGATTTGCCAGTTGCCATATACGGTTTGCGCTAAGCAAAGTTTAAGTCTCAGAGATGTTGAAGGTGGCGGCCTTTGGAAAGTACGGTGTACGGAGTAGGGTTCAGCTCAGCATTTAGGCCAGCCCATGTTCCAGCCACCAGCCCATCCTTTTGGAGGAAGTAGCCCAGCCCAAAGGAGCTGCTTGCTATGGAGGATTTGGATTCTCAGCCCAAAACAGTGATTATCATAGTGACTTTGTATCTTATTTCGTGCTAATATTCTGGATCACAAAGTAGTGATTACCATAGTGATCACCATCTACAATCACCGTAAGAATAAGATCTAAACATTGCCTTAATACTTCTAAGTTCTAACTAGGTAGCGTGCCCGTGCGTTGCTACGGGACAACTAAACTTTTATACTAAAAACACACGGATCGTACGATAAGATAACAATACTGACGCACGTTGCTATGTGTGTATACTTAACGGTTATTATGATGCAGTGGTACCTACGATTAAATGTCAGTTTAATATCTTACATTATTGTTATCTTATCGTGCGATCCGTGTGTTTTTAGTACAAAAGTTTAGTTGTCCCGTAGCAACACTAGGGCACGCTACCTAATCAGTAATTAAGATTAACTTGTAATCAATGTGTAATAGCTGAGATTCAGCTTAGGTAGCACAATAAATCTGATGTTTTGAATTACATGCCAAGCGTTATAGCCAATCATAAGCAGTAGTCGCAAAAGCGACCATAGACAGTAGGGTAACTCATTTCAAGAGCCTTTTTAAGTAACTATTATACATTGAAGCTAAGTTTATTGTTTTATATATCAGGAAAACAAAATATATAATCAAATGTACTGTACAATCTATTTATTTGTAGCACTGGCAATGTAGGTACCATTAGCAAACTGCAACTGTCATGACTGTACAATTCACCTACCGTGGAATGTCATAAATCTCCAAGTTTTGGAAGCCGAGTTGAAGAAAATGAACATGAAATTTTAGGAATCTTGAGTTGAAGAAATCAGATCACAAGGCTGCAAGGAAACAAAAAAAAATCACTTAGATTAACTTCCTATACCAATATAAAGGTGGACTTAATTGGTATTTTGAGCAACGACATGTAGATTGCAGGAGAAAAACTACCAGGAAGATGATCAATGGGACCTTAAACCTCAAAGTAAGTGTGAAAAGAAAATAGCGTTTATTAAAGAAAGAAATGTATGGGAGTCATATAGTATACATGGTGTCCAATTAAAGTGATAGGCGTAAAATTACAATAAACTGAAATGCAAAACAACCTTTGATATGAAATTAGAATAAACCAAAATGCAAAATGTTAATTTCAAAACCAGCAGATATTCCATATGATAAATAGAGAAGGCGCATATAATCTAAAAATGTCACATTGAAATTTAAGGACCTTGGTAAGTGGGTCTAGAGTTGAGTTCACTATACCTGCTTATTTCATCTCTTTGTAATAAGTTTTATCCTAGTGTACAAAAAGCATTGGTGTGCTGAGCATAGAGCACATGTGAATCACAAGTTCATAGAATGTAATCATTCATCCAATGCACATATACCTATACCTGCACATCAGAAGTTCAATGTGGAAGGCACTCAGAGTTGTGGTAGACAGACTGACATGTACAATAATAGGTGCTGGAAGCAGCCAGCTATAAAGCAACTGAATCTTGTAAATTTTCTTATAGGAGCATCAAAAATACAAAAACAATAAAATGGAACTGCACCCAAAAAAAATAAAAATAGACCATGAATCTATTAAACTTTGTAAGATGCATCCAAGTAACCTATACCTAACTAAATGAGACATTCAGGTTCGATCTCAAAGCCAAGCTCACTGTCAGACAATTGATGTAAGCAATATGGGAAGCAGCTTAAATATCTGAGGCTACCAGAATGAATATGGCTAAAAATTTAATAACAAACAAAAAATAGGGAGTGCGATGGAAGTTCTAAAACATAAACTCAGAACACTTGGGAAACCATGATATATTGATGCAGGCATGCAGTCCTACGTTGCCTGATCACTGCAAGAAACTGATATATGTTGTACGATATGAATGAGAACAAAAGCTATATATGAACCTCACCTGCATATATAGTTTGTCACTGAAATGGGGCCTATTAAGCAACGGAACAACTCTGGATCATACTGAGGGAAAGGCGAACACAACATTAGTTTGAGAACAAAGAAAAAAGAAATAAAGGAGGGAAGTATATCAAGTGATATAACTGTGGTTAAGAAGCCACCAATTGCACCTTACATTTGAGAAATCACCATATGCAAGAGCCTCAAACCTGTGTATACTGTACTTTGAGGTTATCAGCGTATAACTGTATAGGAATATCTGTATGTATGAATACATGATGGTAAAAGTGAAGCACCACTGGAATATAAAAGACCACATCGCAATGAGCAAAGCAAACAACTATGAAAATTAACAGATATCATGCATTCCATAATTTATTTATTTGGATCCAAATTTAGCCAAGCCGAAGTGCAACTGACCTGCAGAGCTCTGTTTTCCCATAACAGTGTATAATTGTATAGGAATATCTGCATATATGAATACACGATAGTAAGAGTGAAGCAACAGAGGAATATGAAAGGCGACATCAGAATGAGCAAAGTAAACAACTCTGAAAATTAACACAGTTTATTTATGAGATCTGAATTTAGCAAAGTCGAACTGCAACTGATCTGCACAACTGTGTTTTCTTGGACCGTCAAAACATGGATATCATTTGCACACATTACAGAAAAACGAACTGGCATATCCGAATATAAAGTCTGAAGAAGAACTTGGAAACGTGTTTTATATTTTAGCAAGTCGACATGAGAACTAGAATGTGTGATAAACAGAGGACATGGCGAGGACCAGTAAAGGCCATCGCCATCGTATGCAAACGCGCCGCAATGATGCTCCCCTTGACCTGTACTCCAAACACCTCAATGGTGTCGGGCATCAAGTTGGAGCCATAATAGCTGAACCCTAGATGAAGAACCAAATTGATTTGTAATAACCCAAGATGAAGAACCAAATCGATCTGGGGACATAAGAACCGTAGATGACGAACTAGATCGATTTGTGTAGCTGAGAGAGGTTGTACCTACACCACTGGCACCACCACCGGCAGAGCACCCACAGGCTAGGTCGCCTTCCTCGACGGCATACCGGCCACCCTCCGTCGCTTTCTCGCACATGGCGTGGAAGCGCCGTCGTCGTGGCCACAGGCCATTGCCGTACCTCCGCGCCGCCCTTGCCTGCCCTCCCAGGCGCCTCCGCGCATGTCCCGGCAGCGGCAGCCGCGGCCGCGCGTGACCCCCGGCTACTCCTCCGTGATCACGGCCGCGGCCGCTCGCGACTTCCGACGGCTCTTTATCCGCGACCGGCAGCCGCAGACGCATATGTATGTATCCGTCTTCCCAGCAGCGACACCTCTACGTCCGCGCCTACCCGCAACCCCGCCAAACGCAACGGAGGCGCAGCTCGGACATAGCGGGCTCGTCGAGCCATCGGGCCTGCCCACCGCGCGGGGAGCGCAAGGTCGAGTTCAGCTGCAGCAACGGATACGGAGAGTGTTCTGAGCCATGGCCGAAGGTAGCTTTCGAGCAGGTGCTGACCGCCTCAGCTACGCCATCTCCGACCGAGCGCCGACCGGATCAGGCCTGGCTGCACCGTGCCCCGGCGAGCGCCTGAGAAACCGGCGGTCCCCGGCGACCTTCTCCGCCTCAGCCACGTCGTCCGCCGCGCCTGGTCCAGGCCGTCCGCTCGCGCTGATGCGGTGGCCGATGCGCACGGCGAGGGGCACAACCGCACGGTGGAGAGGGATCTCGCGAGGGGGAGAGAGCGATTGGAGGCGTGACTTACGCGAGCGATGAGGTAGAATTTTTTTTCCTACTGGCGAAGGCAGAGCGACGAAGCGAGCGAGGTATCGCGCGGGCGTGGCAGACCGACAAACCAAAACAGATGTCGAAAAAAAAAAAAAAAAAAAAAAATATCTACACTTCGTTCTTTTTAGTTGTAGGAGACTAGTACTCCCTCTGTCTTCAAATACAATAAGGGGTCTAAGCAATTTTCAAACAAAATAACTAAATAAGGAACTTTTTTTTTGAAAGCACAGAATAAGGAACTTAGCGAAACACCGCCTTGCGTCTTGGCCTCTCACTAATTAGGATAGATAGAGTAGCTAAGTTTTTTACTTTCCTTAGTTACATGCTGGCTTTTTAGATGACACCAAGTTTAAAATGAATCTTAATATTTTCGACCAAAAAAGATAGAGGACAGAGGGGGCCTAGAGCACATAATACCTTATATTTTGGCATAAATTTTGAACCTTCAATGAATACTTTACAGTACTTCCTCCGTTTCAGATTATAAGTTGTTTTTACTGTTTTGGTTCACCCATTTTGCTATGTATCTAGACAAATTATTATATATCTAGATGCATAGAAAAATAGATGTATCAAAAAAATCAAAGCGACTTATAATTTAGAACTGAGAAAATATATATACTAACAGTAATAATCCTTTTGCCCAAAAACACTTGACATCTAGAATTCTTAAGAAAAAAGTAACATGGAGGTAAAATCTAAAATGGTTCTTATGTCCATATTTATTAGTAGTTCCTATAAAAACACCGGCTATCATTTGGTAACCAAACATGTAGTTGCCATAATTAAGAAACCGCATGAGATTTTTTAAATCTTTTAGCTCTAGTTGCAGCATTATATTTGGAAAAAAATAAAAATGAGAAAAAAAATAATAGTCGAAAATGGCAGCAGCTGATTGGTCATTACACTTTTGCTTTATGGAAAAGCTCTAGCGGCTCGCGTCGTCACTATCGCCATCGTTATCCCCGTTTGTCGCCGTTGATCAAACAGCCAGCGTCTTCTCGTCTCCCCCCTTTTGTCTCTACTCTACCATCGCGCACGCGAACATCCCTTCTCCCCGCGCCGCCCCCAAAGCCCCCCTCAACCGCAACCGCTGCAACTGCAATCCGGACTCCTCCCCGCCCTCGCAGCTCGCCGCTAGCGAAACCCCCCCAATGGAGCCCTAGCGGCGCGCCCCACGTCTCGATGGTTCTCGCGGAGGCCCTGCGCGCGCGGCTGCTGGCCACGCTGCGGCCGTGGCTGGCGGCGGACCCCGCGGACCTGCGGGTGGAGCCGGGCCTCTTCGCCCGCGCCCGCGCCGTCGCGCGCGGGCTCCAGCTCGACGTCGCCGCGCTCAACGCCGCCGCCGGGGCGGGGCAGTCCCCGTCCTGGCCCGCCACGTTCGACCGCGCAGCCGCCGCCGAGGTCGAGCTCGCCGCCTCGCCTTGGGCCGCCCCCGCGATCGACGCCGTCGTGCGCGGCGTGGACGTCGCGCTCACACTCAGGTATGATTGGCGACCCCTGCGTTCGCGCCGCCCGTACTGGTGGTCGGTGGAACAGTTATCGCTGCTATTGTGCTGAACCATTGTGGGCTTGTGGCATTGCGCTATCATGGAGTATTCTCATCCTGTCTTTGTGAAATTGATTGCTTAACTAAGAGAGTGACGCGTCAATGGTGTCTGTTCTGAAGGGAGCCTGCGCCGAGGAAGCAGCGGCCAGACTACAAGGAGTGGGTATCTAAGGAGAAGAAGCGAGTGCTTGCATCATTGGACCCTCAGGTACTTGCATCATTAGCCGCCTGTATTTTTAGTCAAGCTATTTCGATGCTTTGCTTAAACACTGACAAAACGTTCCGCCTCCTGTTCCACTTGTTAGGGTGAAATGTTGCATGAGATGATTGAAGGTGTAGTTAACTCCCTGGAGGATAAGTTAGCTTCAGTGTTTTCGACTGTGCTTCTGAACTGTGGTCAGGTGCGGTTTGACGATGTCATGATACAAGTTCGATACCTTGACGATTCCCATGTTTTGGTACTGAGGACAACCGACTTACGGTTTGGCCCTGAGCCTGTTTCCCGCAGCACTCTGTTCAGAGGACTGGTTGCGTCTTTAATGTCATCCAGAAAGAAGAAGAATTTGTCGGCTGAATGCGCTGAGTTTGAATTCCTGATGAAGGAGAATGAATCTGTAGATTGCAGTGCATCTTTCAGTGGCGTATCTGCTTCAGTCAGATTGGATAATCTACAACTTTCTGGCTTTAGTGTTCATGTTCCCAAAGGTTGCTGGGAAATTTCACCAAAGTTTGCTCCTTCTTTGATGGTGATATTGGATATAGCAAGCCAAAAGGAAGATTATGCGGTTAGGAATGGCAGAGAGCTCTGGAAAGCTGCTGCACAAAAGGTTGACAGCTCAGTAGTGCGCCGAAGGTTTTCTTTAAGCAAAGCCGTAAGCTGTGCTGCTTTCTGGCGGAGCTATGTCCATGCTTATGTACTGTTGCTGACATTGGTAGGGTATCCCTCAGACAAGATTGTAGCAAGGAACTGTGGTGGGGTATCAAGGAACAAGAAACTCTTGGATACTATTAGACATCAGTGGGAAACTGTTGTTGGTCTGGAGGATAAAATTCCTGTAGAAGCTATTGCTAGAGCACGGTGCGCTGCATGTTCAAAACTGATTGTGTCACAGCAACTGAAAAAGCAGGAATCATCAAAGGCATTTCTGGTTTCTTCCTTGTTGAAAATTCTTACACCCTTCTTATATTTATGGAGGTTTCTTGTGTTCATATGAAGGTCAATGTGGGCAACGATGGGCCCCAGAAACAAAGCATCATACCCATATATTTTTCCTGGTTCTACTTATGATGTTGACATGGAGTTTCATGTTAGTGTACACCTTGGGGAACTGTCTGTAACCTTGTTACCAGCCGTTGATTGTTGCACTGATATGAAAAGATCAGACAGAAGAAACACTCAGATTGAGTTAGCTTTGGTGCATCTTGTAATGAAGTCATTATGCTTACTTTACTCAGCTGGTTGCACCACACAATCATTTTTTCTAGTTCTCGGGGAACTGAAGACATGCCTTTTCAGTGTCCCAAAGTTGGTACAAGCAGACAGTAGCAACAGTCCCAGGAGGAGTTCATCTTTTGGAACAGCAGAGTTCACCAAGGACACCGACTCTAGGATAATTCTCTGGTGCGACTCAGCTAGTATGAGCCCATTCTCCCGACAACAAGCCGACGGATCTTTTTACTTCAATGATGATTTGTCCACTGCCCTTATAAAGAGTAATATGGATGAGTTATGGTCAAATTGGATGATAGTTAGCAATGCATACAATGAATCCGGTGTGGTTCATCACGAAAAACCTTCTGTTATTTTTGAATTCAAATATTTTCTCATTGATCCTTACAAAAGTATAAGTGGTTACCAGCAATGTAGATTCACAATTGGGAGACTAAACCTTGATTTGGATTATTTATGTGCTTCATCAACTTATCTGCTGTACAGACAGTTCATGCACCACAAACAGCCAAAAGAACTAACTGAAAGATCAGCTGATTTTTCGAACAGTGGTGATACCTGTCTAGACTCTACAAGTGGACTTGTTGACAAATTGAGACAATCGAATAATAGAATAAAGGTTGCAATGTTGGATGTGATTCCAGAAAACACTCTTCATATTGTCCAAGTGTACGGTTATTCTTTGATAAATATAATATGTTGCAAAATAGCAAAGACGTATACAAGCCCTTGCTTTCTCAGATGAATAGCATGTCCTGCATAGTTTTCAGTCTAGCATATGTGGAATGTGCTCTTTGGCCAGCATCTCTTTCTTCAACTCCTCCAAGAGCAAATTCTCATACCAAAGAATCACATAAAACATTTATTAGTGCGAAGGAGCCCCAAGAACATCATCAGCTACAAATAGAAAGTAGTGCAAGGAATGTTTATCCAGGGCATGTTATGCTTGATGCTTGCTTCATCTTTGCTGGTTTAAATCTTCTGATAGATAATCTAGAGGCAAATCAGCAGTCTCACATTTGTGGACCGCTGTCATGCAGTTTCCTGATTTCAGCTAGCAGGTAGCATTTGTTGACCTTTCATTTTTGTGGATGTGTGACTCTGAAAAGATTTTCGTTCAGTATGTTACCTAAACTATATTTTTGGTCTGGTATTTGGCATGAGAAGTTGAGTCTGAAAGGTTGTCTTATGAGAGCTGTTATAATAGTAGCATGTAATCCAATAAGCTATGATGAACAATTGAAGTTGTTTATTGTACCAACTGCTATTTGTTGTGGAATCAGGTTGCATGTTTCAACTGCATTTAATTCTTTTATTTCTCCTTGCAGGAACTATGTCTATTCCTTCTTTGGGGCGAGAAACGTCATCTCAACTAACTTAGAAGGAAGGATCATTGGTTTCCTAGCTTTCTTCTGCATGGATGAACTCTTCATGGTTTGCCAGGTATGCACAGCATTTTATATCATTTTTTTTGTCATTATTAAATCGTTTATTGATTTATATTTATCTATGCTTTGTCAGTGGGACGAATAATGCATGACTTAGATTTGCGTACATGTGAGAATTAGAATTAAGAACAACAATCGGAATTTTTCCCTAAATCATTTCATGGATTATATTTCTGAACCAAGTATTCTACTCCTTATAATGTCTGCTTTAACTCACTTTACTTTACTCTACTTGTGGTGGTTATCAACACTCTGCAGCTTATCGAAAGCATGCATTTGGAGGCCTTGAAGTCTGATCCTGGAAACTTTAAGTATTCCGGAGATTTTATTGGAAGACTAGCATCGTCTTATAAAAAAAATATGAAGGGGAGCATAATGGAGCTTGTTGAACATATTGCCCAGGAAGACACAGTGGATCCTCATGTAGAACTCAGTGTTGAAATGCAACTTGATTTGGAGTCAGCAGACATCATCTTTAGTGCTTCGCGTGGTGGACTTTTGATAAATCCTGCTGTGTTTATCAATAGTTTTGTAAACTACATCAGCAGCTCACCTGTATTTGAGGGCATAGCAACACAGGAATTACTTGATGTATTAGCTCTAGGTGTTGGGTTCTGCATCAAAAGTTCTTCTGTGAAACTTCTGCTTAATGGAGAATGCAGAGACTTCCTCGTTAGTTTATCTGGAATTCAGTGTGTGATATTCGAGAATCAATCTCAAACGAGTACTTATAATGATATACTCCAGCATGGATACATATCTAGTGGCTTACTGCATAGCAAGAACCAGCTCATTATATCAGAATGCATCTTTCATATTAGTGTTGGTTCCAATATCAACTTGACTGACAAGAAATTACAGCATGAATCTAGAAGTCATCGCATATCTGCTTCTCTAGGAAATTGGTATTCAGTTAAAATTGAATTTACAGAGGTTTTTGTTGGAGACTACAGAATACACAGTTACCTATCCGAATTGAGGCAGCACAGCAAACATAAAATCTCGCTGTTGATCCATGATGATCTTCAGGTTGTCAAATGCAAAATCCAGGTGCACCACTCCTCTTGAAGTCTTTTCTGCTGATTCTGCTAACATGGTTTCTGATTAGCTATATTGACATTGTTTTGCATGCTTTTATCGTGAAAATGTCCAGCTATGAAGCATTGGCATCCCTCCCCCTTTTTGTTCTCTCATTTTTAAGGCATACTTTATAACTGCTATTGACAGGGTGGCTTGATCTTTCTGGAAACAATTTCATTAGCTAAGCTTGTTCTGTGTTGCAAAGTTTACTTATGGCTGCTTGTGGATCTCTCACTGCGGGCAACATCAAACTTAGTCAAAGATAAGGTAGCTCCAATTTCTGCAGGAGGTGACTATATTGTTACCGACAGGTATACCGAGAGAGGGGCAACAACAGTGCCTTTAGGTGCTCATGTTCAAAGTGAGGAATCCCAATTGAGTGTCATCAAATGCCTTGATATTGAATTAACTTGGCTGTCCCTGACTCTTGTTGTCGTGGATAAATCAGGTAATTGTTTTATATGCCTATCCTTAGTTCAATTGTGCTGCCAATAAACTATATATCTTTTTCCTGCATTTAGGTACACATCAGGGATTAACTTTTGAAGTTGATGTGAGTCTTCAACAAATGAATCTTGGCATGGAGTTTTTGTTTGAACTGAAGCGCCTTTCGATCTCCACTGTTAGTAGTATCCGCAAGAATTCCCATGAACAATTAAGAGATGTACCAGGACCTCGTTTTCGATCCAGCAAGTCTGTTGATCTTTCACCTCAGTCTGAAATTCAAGAATATCTCCCATTTGTAGAAGCAGAGAATATGCATACTTATGATCACGAAGCTCCTTCAAGCTCAAGTTCTGCACTTGGAAGTTTAACAGGCAACACATCACTAGATTTTTCATCACATGAAAATCAGATCCTGAAGCATTTCTCTACTTATCTCAAGATCGAGAGAAAAAATTTGGATGGTCACTCCGGTTTGGAACATTTGTGTGGTGATTGGTCTGGAAGTGGGTCTCTTTCTGGTTTGGAGGTGGCAATGTCACTCTCAAACGTTGAGGTAATGCCTCAATCTCTCTCTCTCCTCTGGACTTATTATGCTTTGTCTGTAATTTATGGGTGACTAGTAGTTCTAGAAATAGAAAAACAAGTAGAGAATACAATAAAAATTAGGAGAACTAGCATCATTTTTTGACACCCTGTTATACATTCTAGACCAAATGGTTTCAATTGTTCTTTCCTCTCCATGTTCAGAATTGGAGCTTATTTGGCACATTGATGACTGCATATTACGTCTGTTTTCATCATTAATTCCATGGACAATGTCATATACTAACACCCTTATTTTCAGCTATGAACACTTTCCCCCCATTTAACCATGATTCCTTGCAAAAGTTTTCATAAAAAATATATATCTTTTTGCCAACATGTGCCATTTGCATCCACTTCTGTGACAAGCACTCAGTTTTGGAGACATAAACTGAGAAAAATATCTCATCAGGAATATGGAAATGCATCCATTGCAGTTTATGAGTATAAAACATTTGGTCATGGCTATCCAAGTCAGATTTGGTCCAGGTCTACTACACATTATGTTCTATGAAATTACGAATCATCCAATGAGTATAGCTTCTATCTGCAGATGATCTCATCGCTACTTGCTCCTGTTTATGGGATAACGAGTTCTGGTTCAACTCAGAAGAAAATACAGTCTGGTGGCACCAGTCACCAAGCACAGCTAGATCCCATGGATTATACTATACCTGATGGCAATTCTGCTTAATGACAGACATGCATCTTATAGACCTAAATAACACTGTGCTAATCCACGTATTACTGCCAACAGGAGCTATTGTTGCTATAAGGGATCTTAATCAACAGCTGTATGTATCAGTCAAAAACACTGGAAGTACATACCAAGTGGTTGGTGCATACCATTATTCCCTTGCTGGTGAATGCACATTGTTTAAGGTTGTATAGCTTGATACCTTATACTAGAATTAATTTCTCTATTTAATGTTATCGCTTGATACCTATAATCCTATATACTGGAATTGATTTCTCGCTATTAATCATAGTTATCTACTAGGGATGCTGCGCCTATGTGGTTTTTAGAAAGACTATATCACCTTTTTTTCCAGGTGAAACACCATAAGAGCTGGAGATCCAACACACAGTGTATTTCTCTTTTGTCTTTATGCGCAAAGAATAATGAAGGCAAAGAGTTGGCCCTTAGTTTTCCTCAAGGATCAGATCTCGTTGAAATTTCTTCTGATGTTGACAAGCCATGTTCAATTTGGAGCACACTTCCTTTCAGGGTTGATAGTTTTGATGATGACAGCGATGATGGAAAACCTTACAAGGTTATACCAAGAAGTTCGTACCATCTTGTTAACAAGAAAAACAATTATGGCATTGCATTTGTTGATGGCTTGCTAGAGTTTGTGAAAAAGCCAGGAAATCCGTTTAAAGTGCAGGTTTTTGATGAATCTTTTTTTTTTTCTGATGCTTCAAGACTAACTGTTAACCATATGAATTTGGACAATAACACTTACTTAGATGTGGACGATGATGTGCCTTTTTCTGTGAGGGATAGATTGGCAAGTGGTGCAAGTTCTCAACATGTAATCATCAATGTTGACAAGATTGTTTTTACCATCACTCATGAAGTATCTGATACTGATAATGTTTCCCCACTTGTCCAAACCTGCATAAGTGATATCCGTATTGTTACACAAATATTCCCATCTAAAATCAGGACTCTAAGTTCATTCAAAGTCTCAGCGCAGTACTTCATCGCACGAAGAAATCTGTGGTCAGTCTTCTGCTAATATCTATATTAGTTTTCCTGTCTAATTGTATTTTGCTGTTTCGTACAAACTGGCAAGGAGATTTGGAATTGAGTTCTTGCTATCTGACACACAGGGAAGAGCTCATCTCTCCTATCGCCTCCTATACGTTCTTTCGATTTAGGTTTCTTACCCCAGACCCAGTAACTAACTATGGAAAGACGGCCATCCGTTTCTTCTTTGAATTAAAGCAGGTGCGATACTTTAATAATATGCATGTTTCAACTGCACATAATTGTTTAGCTGCAATGTAGTTAATCTCACCTTTATTCTTTTCTTTTGATAGATGGTTCATCTTTGTTCTTGCAGGTGGATATATTTATTAATGAGCTTTCATTTGACATCCTTCTATATTTGGTTGGAAAGTTAGACTTGATGGGTCCATATGCTGTTAGAAGCTCGGCTATCTTTCCTAACTCCTGCAAGGTATAAACGAAACTTCTGTTTATATCATTCAAGATAACCAGAGTTGAATTTCATTTTGGATGCATGAATATGAGCCACAATGTTACATCTACCTTTCTAATGATATGGCTGACAGCTCTGCGATCCTATTTTGCCATATTCTACACATTATTTCACAGTAGGGTATTGCATATATACTTATGTTCTTTTTTTTTCTCTCTGTCTTTTCCTGTTGCCTCTTTCTTGATGTATGACCATACTAACCATTACTTCTGCAGATAGAGAACGGTTCAAGGTTGGCACTTGTGTGTCATTTTAAAGATAATGGGGATGCAATAATTCCTGGGCAACAGTCAACTTCAGTTTTCTTGAGGTCTGTTTATTTTGTTGGTTACTTAGATAATTCTTGTCATCTTAGCAAGGGATATGTTTAATGCTTTGCACATTGTCATCATTGGATAATGGATTATGACTCATTCAGTCCTCTGGATGTTGATCCTTCGCTTGCGCTTTGTATTCCACTCCTGGTTTGTCTGACACTCCATGTTTACACATCCTCCAGGCACTTAACATTTGATGATAATATTTCACATGATCAAAATGTGGTTTCTATTTTCTTACTCAAGGAGGGGGTATTTTCAACTATTCCAATCAGCATTTCTCTCTCTGAGTCTGGTATTTTTGCATGGAGAACCCGCATGTCACCAGTCAAAGGTATTTCTTTCAGAGAATATTCATTCATAGAAATTTCAGCAGTTTTTAGATATATGTTTCCAAAGTTATATTTTTGTTCTGAGTCTGCTTGCTTTAAAGTATCTTTTGGTTTGAACTACTTTCCATTAACCCTGTAGACCCGAGAACCTTTTCTGGACCATTTATTGTGGTCAAGGTGTCCCATAATTCTGAGGTAGGAAAGCAAATGCTTTTGTACTTTTCCTTGCATAATGATCATTGTATTCTAATTTTGTCTTCTCATAATGCTAACTAAATGCAGGAAGGCTTATCTCTTTCAGTTCAACCTTTGTTGAGGATCCATAATAAAAGTGACTTTCCTCTTGAACTTCGGTTTCAGAGGCCAAACAAAGGTAGTGAAGAGGCTGCATTTGTCACAGTTAGAAGTGGAGATATGGTTGATGAATCTACTGGAGTATTCGACGCTATGGATTTGTCTGGTGGACTGAAAAGAGCATTGATGTCTCTAGCTCTTGGCAAGTAACTATACATTATCTTGGCATGATGTTGGTTCCCATTTTTCATGACGAAATAGCTCTTATTAGCTGCTAAGTTATTGCATGATGATCGATGGAAAACTATTGGAGAAAAGGGATAGGAAAGGCCCTCCATAGGACCACACTGTACATAAACTTTACTTAGTTTCCTTTTGGTATTATCTTCACTATTTAGTGTATATTCAAACATTATATCTTTTCGTATGGCTGATACCAGATGCTATGATCCTTAAGATCATTAGCAGAGTCGGTTTGGAGGGAGACTAGAGGATTGAGGCATTTATGATTAATTCTTCTTCATTGCTTGGTTACAAATGGTGCACAGTGCCTGCTTATATAGATTTATAGCTGGCCCTAACCCTAACAACCTAATCTTATCCCTACTGACAACCCACACTGCTACAGTACCGCCCAGTGCTACAGGGCTTGGGCCATCTACAAGCCATCCCAGCCCAAAGGGCCCAGCTGGCTGCCCAAAACTGCAGTGTTGTTTATTCTTGTTAGCAATAGCATTATTTACCTTGGAAAATGGTAGTACTTAGAATGATTTTGATTACACATTATTGTAGTGTTAATTCTGCATACCATTAGTTGTATACTTTGCAGTTATTCCGCAGAGCAGTTATTCCGCAGACTCCTCTATGTAGCTTGCGCAAGAAAGAGTTTCCATGTTCAATGCCTTCATGGGTTTTCTTGAACACGCTGGATATCTGTGTGTCATTTCATTAAGAAGAAGAAATAAGTACAAATGGGAAGGTTAGGGATTAAATCCCATCTCCGCCCCAAAGACACCCACCCACCCACCCACCCACATCCTAGGGTAAAGCTAAAAACGCTCGCCACACTCGGGGCCTGTTTGTCATAAGCTGAAACAAACAGACCAACTGTTGAGGTGGCTTTTTTAAAGCTGGCTTTTGAGGAAATAAACTATGAGAGGAGCTTTTCTGGCTTTTGTTGTGCTGAGAAGCTAAAAATTTATTACAAAAGTCAATAAAAAAATTTATTACAAAAGTCAATAACAAAAAGCCAACAGCCAGAAGCCAAAAGCAAGAAAACTAGCTTTTGAGCCAAAAGCTCAAAAGCTGCATCTCAAACAAACAGGCCCTGGGTATAGCGATCAACTCACTTAACACGACTAGATTGCAATGTAAGCGTGTCCTTAGAAGCAAATCCTAGAGTGCTGCAGCCCCAGCCAAGAGCCAAAGGGCCCTCTCATTGGCTACTTCTTGCAGTCATTCTTGTGTTTTCAGATGCCTTTCATGGGTAAATTATTAGGCAGTACTTACCTTGCACCCGATTACATGAACACTTGTGAAGTCTAACAGATGCAAGTTTATTTGCATTAAGGTTCCTCTCAAATTGTAAATTTTATGTGTTTCATAACCCATGTGTTATCATGTATTTTCTCTTCTTTTTGTATGTAGTGCTATTATTATCAATTAAATAGCCAGGTAGTGCTCTAATATTCGAATATTGATAAAATGCAATCCCGATCATAAACTAAGTTCAAATATTATCATCCCATATACATTATCTGTGTTATGTGTTGTTCATGCTCCTTGTGGTTGCAACTTTTTATTAAGCATCCAGGTGCATGAGCCTAAAATGTCAATTATTCAGGTCAGGTAGTAGTTATTATACGACACTTATCTGACAGCTGTCCAATCCATTTCAGGAAATTTTATGTTGTCAATTAGACCTGATATTTCGGAACATTCTGAAAATATTGGCCAGCTAGCTTTAGTGAAGTGGTCAGAGGACATCACTGGTGAAAAAACCATCCGAATATCTGGGGTTATAGAAAAGCTTAACTATAACCTAAGGAAAGCCTTCAATGTTGATTCCATGAAGTCTTCTTTCAGCTCTCTAAGTTGCCCTGTTTTTTCCAATGGCCATCATGTTACAGATCTTCATTTTTTAATTCATATTCTTGGTAGAGATGTGCCTGTGCAGCCTACAAATGGAATTCACGTTTCTGAAAGAAGTGCACCAGTAGCTTTACAGTTCCAGAGAGAAATTTTCATATATCCAACTGTACAAGTGTATAATTTCTTGCAAACAGACATACACGTGGTTCTAACAGATTGCCAACAGGGTAAACTCTTATCTATGAGCATTTAGTTTTGAAAAAGTGGATGTTCCTATTGAAGGAAGCAAACAACAAAAGGATATGTTTTACTTATTTGTTTATATACTATAATACAGGAAATGTCATAGAAGATGGCTTTGGCGGTATTGGCAAGCAGGCAACGATCATAAGTGGTTCAAGTGCTTATTTCTATGTGAATCCTACACCATTTAATTTCTCAGTCACACTGGTTTCGTATGGTTCAAAGTCTAAGACAGTTAATAGTAGTGACTGGGTTAAGAGAATGCAAAAGCAGAGTAAAGCTCAGTTTCTTGACATGCAATTATAATTTTTTCCTGGGAAGTTTCATTCTTCTTTAAGATTACTACGTCAGGAGAAAGGCTTGTTGGAGGTAGGATGATGATTTTGATGTTGTTGCTTCTTAATTTCCCATTGACATCTGATGAAACCGCATGCCTTTGGGAATTAAAAAGTTTGAAGACTTCAAATGATCTACCTGATAGTTAGTCTCTTGATTGTGCAGGTTGCTGTATTCACAAGATACACATTACACAATAACAGTGACTACACGCTACAGTGCACAGCTTCACATCAAAAACCACTACCTGTGTATGTAAATTTGAGTACTAGGTAAGCAATCTTACATGGTTGCTCATGAAATGCTGAAATCTTGCAGGTTGGAATCTGGAACGAACAGTATCAACCTTCCTCTACAACATGGTTGTATTTTGCCCTCAATGTCAATGAGTTCCTGGTTTATAAAGTAAGCAGTCACATTGGCTTTGTTCTCTGCTGATTGAAAAATGGTTCTTGATTCAACACAGTGGCGCTAGCTATTTTGCACAAAATTTCATTCAGTCACCATGTCTTGTATCGTAGAGTTTGCTTTTGCAAATAGTCATCTGCTATGGTTATGAACACTTTGTTCCTCCCCTAAGCCTGAGCTGGTTTGTTTGCTCTAGCCCTAGCCCAATGATGACTTGCCTGATCATAACACAATTATTTCATTACCATAGATAATGTTTGATATATGGCCAATTGTCCACCTGATGTGCTATCATAATCATATGGCAGGTTTAATGGTTCCTGCCAGAAAGTTTTTCATAAACAGCAACGTGCATCGTCTGTTCAATGTTACAACTTACAAGCACACATTTTTTCTTATCTTTTGGTCTTATTCAAGGTGAGGACCATTTAATTCATATCTGTTCCCCTACACGGCCGTTTAGCCCGTTTACATGCCGCATAAACGCTACACAATGGCTTGCCGTGTCCCTTTAACCGGCCATTTATCCTGTTTAATCACCGTTTAGTCCATTTAAATGTCCGTTTAGCTCGAATAAACAGCTAGACAATAGGTACCGTTTAGTCCTTTTAAACGTTTAGGCTAACACTTTGTTTATTGTGAAACATTCTTCATTGGCTAAGATAATTTTGATTATTGATGATATAGATTATAAAGTTAGGAAAGTGGTTCCATTTTCTTCATTTGTTAGATATATTCGGTGTTACTGTAAATGTAAATGCAAACGTCCAGTCTGAGAGATCGATCTTGTATTCCTTGCACCGAAGTGCTCGTAGTAGGGATTTACAAGCAAGGCGAGAGAGGGAGATAGTCCCAGGTCTCTGCGTGGGGCGGTCGTGGTTGCTTGAGATGTTGATCTCAGGTAGCGGGGAGGCGTGTGCGTTACAGGGGGTCAAGCGTGTGTTCGTCTATCTCGTCTAGCTCTCTACCCGTCTGTGCCCGTGCCCCTCTCTAATCGGCCCCGGTCACTCCCTTTTATAGTCGAAGGGGGAACCGGGGTAATACATGTATTCGCTGCGCAGTGTCCTGTAAGCAGAGATGGCGTGTCCGAGCCCTGTAGCTTGCTACTGTGGCGGTATGGTTGATGGAGTGGCCCTGTCCTTGATGTGCTGGAGCAATGCGCCGGTCACACCCGATCCTGTGCGTCGTGGGAGCTCCAGCGACAGCTTGTCGCAGGGTATGGCGGGCGACGTGCCGGCCGCTGTGTGCTGACGTCGTAAGGAATCGAGGCTTGGTTGGTGCCGAGGCCGAGCCATCGTGGAGGGCTCGGCGGGCGTGAATCCCGAGGCTGCCGAGCCCCCGAAGCAGATTGCCGAGCCTTCGAGGGAGCAGTTGGTCCTGGGCACTGATTCCGAGACCACAGTCACCCGGATGTGGCTCCCCATGCCGCGTTGTTCTCGGAGCAGGAGTTAGGTGGCACAGTGTGGTACGGGTGTCGATTACGGGTGCAGTGCCGTGCACAGTGGCCGGTAACCCCTGCCCAGTCTTATCTCCTGTCCCGTTGGCCACTCCGCTGTACCGCGCCGTCGTGTGGCTGTCGCTGCGGGAGTGGTTGGATGCGTGACGTTTTGTCAGAGAAGTCGGTCGGGACGGAGGTGACGAGGTTGTTGCCGAGCCGGTCTCGCGCGAGGCGAAGAATCGGTGCTTTGTCCGAGGCCTTGCGGACGGGGTCTCGGGCGAATCGGAGAATCGGTAACTCGTCCGAGGCCTTACGGGCGAGGTCTCGGGCGAGTCGGAGAGTTGACACTTCGTCCGAGGCCTTGCGGTTTGGGGCCTCGGTCGAGGGGGCCTCGGCCGAGGGGGCCTCGGCCGAGGCGGGGGGTTGGTAACTCGCCGAGGCCTTGCGGCGAGGGGGCCTCGAGCGAGTCGGGGGATCGGCCGAGGCCTGTGGTTGTTACTGATTGTTGGTGTTTATGAGGTCTAAGCAGTTGTTTCGGTCCTTGCTTAGGGTACCCCTTGTTATGGTATCCGACACTATGTAACTTATACATGGCAGGTCAAGTTACGAATAAGCCTACATAGTGAGAAAGGATCAGAAGTTATTATTGATTTGGAAGCACTGTCTGGCTTCACTGAATTTTTTCTTGAGATCCAAGATAATATATTGCCCCATCGTATGGCTGCTTTTGGAGTGTCTTTGCAACCTGTTCTTTATAACTTGCCTGTGCCATCACAAGTAGTACTAATAGTTCCAAGATATGTTGTTTCAAATGAGTCTGATGCTGCAATTGCTGTTCGTCAATGTTTTGTTGAGGTGCGTCACTTATGCTGTAACATGTTTTGTTGAGATCCAAGATAATATATTTGTAGTTGCCTTCATCTGATACTAATGTTTTTGGTTACCAATTATGTAGCACGACATTGATGGATTGACAGTTGAAGCTAAACAGCAGGCTACCTTTGTTATGACCGGCGTCCCCTACAGCCGTCGCAGCCCAGCTAAGGGCTAGGAGGGAAGCCGGCCATCAAAGGGCTATGGCCCATATAATTGTCGCAATTATAGTATTGCTAGAGGGTTATTTTATAATTATCGCTATTAGAGAGACATATAAATATTTGTAAGACTCTATTTATGAGATTAAGCAGAAATATATTATTGTTTCCGGCTTCCTTAGGGAGCCGGGAGAAACCCTAGCTGCCTCTACTGTTCACGTGTGAACAGTGCCACTGTTACTGTAGCTACGCGAGGGTTAGGGCTACAGCCGCAGCCGCCCATCCTCCACCACGGCGTCCAGCCGCCGGCAGCGAGGTTCCCAGCCTGCTCCACCTCCCTCTCACCTCTACAGACTCCGTGATCTACGCGGTAGGATCCGTAATCCTATCAACCTTACAGACATGGAAACCTGGGAAAAAGCGAGAAGTAAATTACTTTTATTTATTTGTTAAGAAGCACAGAAATGTTTTTGAGGATTCTCACATTTTTATCCAGTTCTGTCCAAAAGAACCTGGATACAGTTGGTCTGGACCAATCTGTGTTTCATCAATTGGTCGTTTTTTCTTGAAATTTAGAAGATCAGAAGGAATGGTGGCAGATGGTATTAAAAGAGATCCTTTGAATGCTGGGAAGCTGAAACTGTTTGCTTCTGTTGATGTTGTTCAAGAGACAGCTTCTTTTGTCTTACACTTCACTAAACCACCAAAGGTTGCACTCCCATATCGAATAGAAAATTACTTGAGTGAATCATCTATCATGTATTTCCAGAAGGTGCAGATCCTTTTTTAGCTCTTTTAATCTATTCTATCAGGGAACCAATCATTATCATGATATTACTGATACATATATTAATTTGTTCTAGGATTCAGTTGATTCAGATGTATTACGCCCTCAAGAGTCAGAACAATATGCTTGGGATGATTTAAGTTCACCTCGCAAACTGGTTGTCCGCATTGTTGGCAAGTTCTTAACTCCTAATAACATATAGTTATTCTGTTGATTAATGTATTATGTTGGTGGTTATTACTAATTACAAAACCAATGAAACTGGAAAGCATAAAGAAACAGCATTACTTTTCGATATTATATTGTTATACATGTCTCTAACTTGCATTTACTATTTCCTTCATCATCAAGTCGATTTCGATTTGTTTGTTAGGCAGGATGTGGTTTATTGGCTGGAGGTTACTTTGTTAGCTTGAATGGTTTGTACAATGTGCAATTCGTGATAGATAAGCCTAGTGCTTGGCACTTGTATCTTTCTTTTCTGCAATTTACTTTTGCATTAGGAATATGCTCAGCATCCACTTTAGTGGTTAGGAGATATGCTGGAGCTGGTAGAAAGTAGAAGATGCCCTCTGCCTATAAAAGCAGGGCAGAGAGACCTGGCATTTTCCAATTCCAACAAGCGGCCAAGGGCCAAGCTGCCCTCTGGGTTTTCTCTCAATCTGAATCTGAGATTCAATCGGGCCAACAATTGGTATCTAGAGCCTAGGGTTCTTGAGAGACCAGAGAGCAGCAATGTCCACCGCCAGTTGCTGCAGCCGGCGCGGTGATCAACCCTGGCGGTACAGCAGTAGGTGGAGCCGACGACCGTGCCACGTGCCTCGCTGCCGCAGAAGTAGTGGCTGCGGCGGTGGTCGAGGCAGTCAGGCGTGCGTCAGCTGCGGCTGAAGCCGCGGCGGCTACCGCTGCCACGCTGCGCGTCCAGATGGAGCGGGAGCCGGCAGGCGGATCGCGAAGCCTAGCAGGGCGTCGTCCCCGGTCGCCGTCACCAGAGCGGCGCCGTGGACGCCGCGGCTGCTCGCCGGTGATGCAGCCGGTGTTGCAGACCATCTACCGCGACTCCGGAGCGGGGACGCCATGGCCGATGCTCATGAGGTCCAACTACCACGAGTGGAGCCTGCTAATGAAGGTCAAGATGCAGGCGCGGCAGCTCTGGGATGCGGTCGAGTACCACGACGATCGGCGAGCGCTGGAGGTGTTGTGCGCCGCCGTGCTACAGAAGATCGACGCTTCCCTCGCCATCAAGGCCACGACGAAGCAGGCGTGGGACTCCATCGCCACTGCACGTCTCGGCGACCACCGCATCCGCCGCGCGACGCTGCTGCGGCTCCGATAGGAGTGGGAAGGTCTCGCCTTTAACCCCGGTTAGCAAGTCGAGGACTTTGCCTTTGCCTCTCCAGCCTGAAGGAGCAGATGGCGCTCAACGGCGACACCGACCTTGACGAAGCCCGCGCGGTGGAGAAGCTCCTGCGGTGCATCCCGAAGTACTCCCAGATCGTGTTGGTGATCGAGACGCTTCTCGACTTCGATGCCCTCACCATCGAGGAGGTCACTGGGAGGGTGAAGGCGGTGCAAGATCGCGAGCAAGCGCCCTACACTGAGCCGAGCACCGCCGGAGGCAAGCTACTCTACACTGCCGAGCTGTGGCGGGCCTTCGACAAGAAGAAGGACGAGGGGACCGGATCGTCGAAGGAGCGCCGTCGGCGTCCGCGCAGCGGCAAGGAGGAGCGGGGACCCCGGGCGCAGGGCGGTGCTGATGGCGGCGTCGCCGGCGATCGCAAGGCGAACCGGGATGACACGTGCGCCAACTGCGCAAGACCGGCCATTGCGCCAAGGACTGCCTCCTTCCTCCACGCCACGGTGGGCAAGCCCACGTCGCGCAAACAGAGGAGGACTATGCTCTGTTCTTGGTGCACGGGTGCGTTGAGCGGCGGCAAGAAGCAGGGGAGGAGGAGAAAGGTCCAAACTTTCCCCTTCCCGCGTCGGCTGGCTCCGCCCTGCTCCACCTCGACGAGCCGCGCGCCCACGCCTTTCTCGGCAAAGGTACCGGCGACGATAAGATCAACGGGTGGTACCTCGACACCGGCGCCTCTCACCACATGACTGGTCGGCGCGAGTCCCTTCTCTGACTTGGACTCCGGCGTGCGAGGCTCCATCAAGTTCGGGGATGCCTCCGCCGTGGAGATCAAGGTCGTCGGCTCTGTCGTCTTCACCGCCGAGACTGGCGAGCACCGGCTGCTCACCGGTGTTTACTACATCTCCGCGCTGAGGAACTCCATCATCAGCTTGGGACAGCAGGATGAGAACGGCTCGCGCGTGGAGATCGAGCACGGGGTATTGCGCATATGGGATCGCTGTTGCCGACTCCTCGCCAAGGTGAACCGAGGCGCCAATCGCCTCTATGTTCTCCATGTGCAGGTGGCGCAGCCCGTGTGCCTTGTAGTCCGCCGCGATGACGATGCCTGGCGGTGGCACGAGCGTTTTGGGCACCTCAACTTCGAGGCCCTGAAAGCTGCTCGGCAATAAGGAGATGGTGCAGTGCATGCCGCGCGTAGACCATGTGGAGCAGTTCTGTGACACCTGCGTCCTCACCAAGCAGCGACGGTTCCCCTTCCCCCCGCTAGGCGAGCTTCTGCGCCAAGGAAAAGCTAGAGCTTGTGCAGGGGACCTCTGTGGACCAGTGACCCTGGCTACACGTGGAGGACGGCGCTACTTCCTCCTCGTCGATGATGTGTCCCACTACATGTGGGCGGTCCTGCTCAACACCAAGGCGGCAACTGTGGATGCCATCAAGTGCCATCAAGCTGCTGCGGAGGAGTGCGGCCACAAGCTTCGGGTGCTGGTCACGGACAACGGCGGCGAGTTCACGGCGGCTGAGTTCGCGGCGTACTGCGCCGACGAGGGGATCCAGCGCCACTTCGCGCCGTACACCCCGCAGCAGAACGGCGTCATCGAGCACCGCAACCAGACAGTGGTGGCCACCGCTCGCGCCCTCCTCAAGCAGCGGGGCATGCTGGCAGTCTACTGGGGCGTGGCCGTAATCACCACCGTGCACCTGTTGAACCGCTCTCCGACCAAGGCCCTCGACGGCAAGATACCGTATGAGGCCTGGCACGGGCGCAAGCCGGCGGTCAACTATCTGCGGGTCTTCGGCTGCCTGGCATTCGTCAAGGAGCTCAACCATGTCGGCAAGCTCGACGATCACAGCTCACCCGGGGTCTTCATCGGCTACGCTGAGGGGGCTAAAGCCTACCGCGTGCTCGACCCGGTGACGCTGCGCGTTCGGGTGGCGCGCGACGTCGTGTTCGACGAAGGCCGCGGCTGGGTGTGGGACAAGGCGGTGGACGATGGATCGGCGGCGGATTTCCGCGACTTCACCATTGAGTACTCGTGGATTGGAGAAGACGGGGGAGCATCAAGTGTATCTTCGGCACCACTGTCGACCGCCTTGACACCACCGCTGACCACCTCGTCACCTCAGCCAACCACCTCGTCACTACAGCCGAGCACCTCGGCACCACCGCCGACCACCTCAGCACCGCAACCGACCACATCGGCGCCACAACCGACCACACCACCTTCGTCTCCAGCTGCGGCATCCTCTGCTTTGCCTGCTGCGACACCAGCGCACGTAGGCCAACCGGAGATCAAGTACGCGACGCCGCTGGAGGACGATGAAGACCACCTGGACGCCTACTATGACGATGAGCCCCTGCGGTACCGCACGGTGGCGAACATCCTCGGTGACCAGTCTGCCTCAGGCCAGGCAGAGCGGCTCTTCGCCCAGCTTCATCTGACGCATGCCGGTGAGCCGACCACCTATGTTGAGGCGTAGGGTGATCTGGCATGGCGGGTGGCGATGGAGCAGGAGCTCAAGTCCGTCGAGTAGAACCGCACCTGGGAGTTGGTGCCACTGCTTGGCGGCCACCGCCCCATCACCCTCAAATGGGTGTTCAAGCTCAAGAAGGACGAGCAGGGCGCGATGATCAAACACAAATCACGACTGGTGGCGCGTGGTTTCGTCCAGCAAGAGGGGATCGACTACGACGACGCCTTCGCCCCTATGGCACGCATGGAGTCGGTCTGGGTCGTCCTCGCGCTAGCGCCTCAGGAGGGGTGGCAGGTCCACCACATGGACGTCAAGTCCGCCTTCATCAATGGCGACCTCGAGGAGGTGTACGTGCGTCAGCCACTGGGCTTTGCCGTCACCGGAGAAGAAGGCAAGGTGTACAGCCTGCGCAAGGCCCTCTACGGCCTGCGGCAGCCCCCACACGCCTGGAACACAAAGCTTGACGCCACTCTCGAGAAGATGGGCTTCAAGCAGAGCGCGCATGAGGCGGCTGTCTACCGAGGAGGGGGGGGGGGGGGGGACAGCGGCGCAATGTCCTGCTGGTCGGCGTCTACGTCAACGACCGCATCATCACCGGCACTGATGAAGCAAAGGTGGAGGCGTTCATGGCGCAGATGAAGAAGGCGTTCGACATGAGCGACCTCGGCCTCCTCTGCTTCTACCTCGGCATCGAAGTGCGCCAGGATGCCAGCGGCATCGCCCTCTGCCAAACCCACTACGCCAAGCGCATCCCTGAGCTCGGCGGCATGACAGGCTGCAATCCAGCCTACACACCGATGGAGGAGCAGCTCATGCTCAGTCGGGATAGCACGGCGGAGGAGGTCGATCCGACTCACTACCGGCGACTGATCGGGAGCTTGTGCTACCTGGTCCATACCCGGCCGGACCTAGCGTTCGCCGTCGGGTATGTCAGTCGGTTCATGGAGCAGCCGACGATGGAGCATCTGCAGGCCGTGAAGCGTATCCTTCGCTATGTGGCGGGCACCCTCGACTATGGTCTGCACTACGAAAAGCCAAAACGTCTTATAATTTGGATACACTGAGGGGTAATTTGAAACATAAGTGGGTAGTTCACACGTGAGCTCGAATTACACCTCACACTATTTAAAGTTTTAAACTAGTATAAAATAAAACTAGATTGGCCACATGCCCACATCAGAGTGGTTTGCAGCACACTGATTCAGTTGCAGTGTGTATAGTTAGGAAAATATTTTCGGTGAGATGCCTCCTGGTTATTCACATGCCCTTTTGCTCTTAACTTCCCTGTCCCTGTCTAACACATTAGTGCTTTTAATCTTTGTTATGGTTCTTCAATCATAGTTTTTAACAAGTAACACTACGATTGATCTTCTCCAGACACACCTGCATTGCGTGAAATTAAAATAGATAAAATCAGCCCATGGAAGCCATTTTTGAAGATGCGCCAAAATATCAGGCTTAATCTGGATTTCTCATTCAGTGATGGATTCAATTCAAGAAAACAAAGATTTGATGAATCATTTGGATTGAGAGTGTTCAAAATTGGCTATGAAGTGTATGCCGATGGTTTGGCAAGAGTTTTACGAATATGTGAACATGCAGATAATCCCAAAATTGAGAAAATTCAAAGGCCAATAGCAAATGTACAGTTCAGAATTTCTTATGTGTGTATTCATCTTCTTGACAAGGGCCAGGTTTGTTCCTTTGGACTTCCACCCGGCCTAAGCATGAAACCATTTTTTCATGAATTATGCCAGTAATCTATTAAACTCCGCCTATGGTGGGGCGCCTTTGGTGTCCCAGCATAGCAGGTCCCAAGCCCTGGTAAAGGAGGAGGGTTGTGTTAGGCGTGGCGAGCCAATGTAAAAACTTAGCCACTTAAATGGAGATGAAACCCGAAAGAAAATCGTTGGGGCGTAACCCTCTTAACGACGCGCCATATCAGAACCCGGGTATGGTGTTAAATGGGCAAGGGCCGGGTCGTCACCCCCGTGACGCGCCGTGTCGTGATCTGGGCATGGTGTCAAGTAATCAAGGATCGGGTTGTCGCTTCCTTAGTGGCGTGCTACATCGGCGCCCGGGTGTAGTGAAAAATGAGCAAGGGTCTTCGCATCAGAGTCGACGGGTGCGAAGGGTAAGGAAGCTAGTCGAACCAACTAGGATCCGTTTAGGTAGTTGGAATGTAGGGTCACTTACAGGTAAGTTAAGAGAATTAGTTGATACCGCGACTAGGAGGCGTGTAAATATATTATGCGTTCAAGAGACTAAATGGAAGGGTCAGAAGGCGAAGGAGGTGGACAATACAGGTTTCAAGCTTTGGTATACAGGGACAGTCGCGAATAGAAATGGAGTAGGAGTTTTGATTGATAAGAGCCTCAAGAATGGTGTGGTGGGAGTGAGAAGGCAAGGAGATAGGATTATCTTAGTCAAGCTTGTCGTT